>NW_027490686.1:0-74029 GCF_050948175.1 Xylocopa sonorina | reverse complement strand
AGCAATAGAGTTCAAATGCTTCTTAAAACGCGATATCGCATCTCATTTCTATGTTTCATGGTAAGATATAATATGATTTGCGAAGTGTTTATGCATTCCTCGTCTACGATTCAAATGAATGTAAATGCGACACTTCCTTCCAAGGAAATAGCGTTTGCAGATGTCTACGTATCGTAGCAATAGAGTTCTAATGCTTCTTAAAACGCGATATCGCATCTCATTTCTATGTTTCATTGGTAAGCTATAATATGATTTGCGAAGTGTTATGCATTCCTCGTCTACGATTCAAATGAACGTAAATGCGACACTTCCTTCCAAGGATATAGCGTTTGCAGATGTCTACGTATCGTAACAATAGAATACTTATGATTCTTAAAACGCGATATCGCATCTCATTTCTATGTTTCATGGTAAGATATAATATGATTTGCGAAGTATCACGTATTCCCCGCCTACACTTCAAATGAATGTAAATGCGACACTTCCTTGCAAGGAAATAGCGTTTGCAGATGTCTACGTATCGTAACAATAGAGTTCTTATGATTCTTAGAACGCTATATTGTATCTCATTTCTACGTTTGATGGTAAGATATAATTTGATTTGCGAAGTGTCATGTATTCCTCGTCTACACTTCAAATGAATGTAAATGCGACACTTCCTTCCAAGGAAATAGCGTTTGCAGATGTCTACCTATCGTAGCAATAGAGTTCTAATGCTTCTTAAAACGCGATATCGCATCTCATTTCTATGTTTCATGGTAAGATATAATATGATTTGCGAAGTATCATGTATTCCTCGTCTACACTTCAAATGAATGTAAATGCGACACTTCCTTGCAAGGAAATAGCGTTTTGCAGATGTCTACGTATCGAAGCAATAGAGTTCAAATGCTCCTTAAAACGAGATATTGCATCTCGTATCTTTGTTTCATGATAAGATATAGTATTCATTGCGAAGTGTTATGCATTCCTCGTCTACGACTCAATTGAATGTAAATGCGACACTTCCTTGCAAGGAAATAGCGTTTGCAGATGTCTACGTATCGTAGCAATAGAGTTCCTATGATTCTTAGATCGCGATATCGCATCTCATTTCTATGTTCCATGATAAGATAATATTATTCATTGCGAAGTGTTATGCATTCCTCGTCTACGATTCAAATGAATGAAAATGCGACACTTCCTTGCTAGGAAATAGCGTTTGCAGATGTCTACGTATCGAAGCAATAGTGTTCAAATGCTTCTTAAAAACAAGATATCGCATCTCATTTCTAATGTTTCATGATAAGATGTAATATTCATTGCGAAGTGTTATGTATTCCTCGTCTACACTTCAAATGAATGTAAGTGCGACACTTCCTTGCAAGGAAGTAGCGTTTGCAAATGTCTACCTATCGGTAGCAATAGTGTTCTCATGCTTCTTAAAACGCGATATCGCATCTCATTTCTATGTTTTCATGGTAAGATATAATATGATTTGCGAAGTGTAATGTATTCTTCGTCCACACTTCAAATGAATGTAAATGCGACACTTCCTTGCAAGGAAATAGCGTTTGCAGATGTCTACGTATCGCAGCAATAGAGTTCTAATGCTTCTTAAAAACGCGATATCGCATCTCATTTCCATGCTTCATGGTAAAGATATAATATGATTTGCGAAGTGTTATGTAGTCCTCGTCTACACTTCAAATGAATGTAAATGCGACACTTCCTTGCTAGGAAATAGCGTTTGCAGATGTCTACGTAGCGTAGGGAATAGAGTTCTAATGCTTCTTAAAACGACATATCGCACCTCATTTCTATGTTTCATGATAAGATATAATATGCATTGCGAAGTGTTATGCATTCCTCGTCTACGATTCAAATGCATGTAAATGCGACACTTCCTTGCTAGGAAAATAGCGTTTTGCAGATGTCTACGTATCGAAGCAATAGTGTTCAAATGCTTCTTAAAACGCGATATCGCATCTCATTTCTATGTTTCATGATAAGATGTAATATTCATTGCGAAGTGTTATGTATTCCTCGCCTACACTTCAAATGAATGTAAATGCGACACTTCCTTGCTAGGAAATAGCGTTTGCAGATGTCTACGTATACGAAGCAGTAGAGTTCAAATGCTTCTTAAAACGAGATATTGCATCTCATATCTATGTTTCATGATAAGATATAATAATCATTGCGAATTGTTATGCATTCCTCGTCTACGATTCAAATGAATATAAATGCGACACTTCCTTGCAAGGAAATGGCGTTTGCAGATGTCTACGTATCGTAGCATTGAATTTCTGATGCTTCTTAAAACGCGAATATCGCATCTCATTTCTATGTTTCATGGTAAGATATAATATGATATGCGAAGTGATGTGTGTTCCTCGTCTATACTTCAAATGAATGTAAATGCGACTCTTCCTTGCAAGGAAATAGCGTTTGCAGATGTCAACGTATCGTAGCAATAGAGCTCTAATGCTTCTTAAAACGCGATATCGCATCTCATTTCTATGTTTCATGGTAAGGTATAATATGATTTGCGAAAGTGTTATGTATTCCTCTTCTACACTTCAAATGAATGTAAATGCGACACTTCCTTGCAAGGAAATAGCGTTTGCAGATGTCTACGTATCGTGGCAATAGAGTTCTTATGATTCTTAAAACGCCGATATCGCATCTCATTTCTATGTTTCATGGTAAGGTATAATATGATTTGCGAAGTGTTATGTATTCCTTGTCTACACTTCAAATGAATGTAAATGCGACACTTCCTTGCAAGGAAATAGCGTTTGGAGATGTCTACATATCGTAGCAATAGAGTTCTTATGATTCTTAAAACGCGACATCAAATCTCATTTCTGTGTTCATGGTAAGATATAATATGATTTGCGAAGTGTTATGTATTCCTCGTCTACACTTCAAATGAATGTAAATGCGACACTTCCTTGCAAGGAAATAGCGTTTGCAGATGTCTACGTATCGTAGCAATAGAGTTTCTTATGATTCTTAAAATGCGATATCGCATCTCATTTCCATGTTTCATTGGTAAGATATAATATGGTTTGCGAAGTGTTATGTATTCCTCTTCTACACCTCAAATGAATGTAAATGCGACACTTCCTTGCAAGGAAATAGCGTTTGCAGATGTCCACGTATCGGTAGGGATAGAGTTCTAATGCTTCTCAAAAACGAGATATCGCATCTCATTTTTATGTTTCATGATAAGATATAATATACATTGCGAAGTGTTATGCATTCCTCGTCTACACTTCAAATGAATGTAAATGCCACACTTCCCTGCTAGGAAATAGCGTCTGCAGATGACTGGGTATCGTAAGCAATAGAGTTCTAATGCTTCTTAAAACGCGATATCGCATCTCATTCCTGTGTTTCATGGTAAGATATAATATGATTTGCGAAGTGTTATGTATTCCTCTTCTACACTTCAAATGAATGTAAATGCGACTCTTCCTTGCAAGGAAATGGCGTTTGCAGATGTCTACGTATCGTAGCAATAGAGTTCCAATGCTTCTTAAAACGCGATATAGTATCTCATTTCTATGTTTCATGATAAGATATAATATGATTTGCGAATGTGTGTTATGTATTCCTCGTCTACACTTCAAATGAATGTAAATGCGACACTTCCTTGCAAGGAAATAGCGGTTGCAGATGTCTGCGTATCGTAGCAATGGATTTCTAATGCTTCTTAGAACGCGGTATCACATCTCATTTCTATGTTTCATGGTAAGATATAATATGATTTGCGAAGTGTCATGTATTCCTCGTCTACACTTCAAATGAATGTAAATGCAACACATCCTTGCAAGGAAATAGCGTTTGCAGATGTCTACGTATCGAAGCAATAGAGTTCAAATGCTTCTTAAAACGCGATATCGCATCTCATTTCTATGATTCATGGTAAGATATAATGTGATTTGCGAAGTGTTATGCATTCCTCGTCTACGATTCAAATGAACTTAAATGCGACACTCCCTTCCAAGGAAGTAGCGTTTGCAGATGTCTACGTATCGTAACAATAGAGTTCTTATGATACTTAAAACGCGATATCGCATCTCATTTCTATGTATCATGGTAAGATATAATATTCATTGCGAAGTGTTATGCATTCCTGGTCTACGATTCAAATGAAAGTAAATGCGACACTTCCTTGCAAGGAAACAGCGATTGCAGATGTCTACGTATCGTAGCAATAGAGTTGAAATGCTTCTTAAAACGCGATATCGCATCTCATTTCTATGTTTCATGGTAAGATATAATATGATTTGCGAAGTGTTATGTATACATCGTCTACACTTCAAATGAATGTGAATGCGATACTTCCTCGCTAGGAAATAGCGTTTGCAGATGTCTACGTATCGTAGCAATAGATTTCTAATGCTTCTTAAAACGGCGATATCGCATCTCATTTCTATGTTTCATGGTAAGATATAATATGATTTACGAAGTGTTATGTATTCCTCGTCTACACTTCAAATGAATGTAAATGCGACACTTCCTTGCAAGGAAATAGCAATTGCAGATGTCTACCTATCGTAGCATTAGAGTTCCAATGCTTCTTAAAACGCGATATCGCATCTCATTTCTATGTTTCATGGTAAGATGTAATATGATTTGCGAAGTGTTATGTATTCCTCGTCTACACTTCAAATGAATGTAAATGCGACACTTCCTTGCTAGGAAATAGCGTCTGCAGATGTCTAGGTATCGTAGCAATAGAGTTCTAATGCTTCTTAAAACGCGATATCGCATTTCATTTCTATGTTTCATGGTAAGATATAATATGATTTGCGAAGTGTTATGTATTCCTTGTCTCAACTTCAAAGGAATGTAAATGCGACACTTCCTTGCAAGGAAATAGCGTTTGCAGATGTCTACGTATCGAAGCAATGGATTTCTGATGCTTCTTAAAACGCGATATAGCATCTCATTCCTATGTTTTATGGTAAGATATAATATGATTTGCGAAGTGTTATGTATTCCTCGTCTACACTTCAAATGAAAGTAAATGCGACACTTCCTTGCAAGGAAACAGCGATTGCAGATGTCTACGTATCGTAGCAATAGAGTTGAAATGCTTCTTAAAACGCGATATCGCATCTCATTTCTATGTTTCATGGTAAGATATAATATGATTTGCGAAGTGTTATGTATTCCTCGTCTACACCACAAATGAATGTAAATGCGACACTTCCTTGCAGGGAAATAGCGTTTGCAGATGTCTACGGATCGAAGCAATAGAGTTCAAATGCTTCTTAAAATGAGATATTGCATCTCATATCTATGTTTCATGATAAGATATAATATACATTGCGAAGTGTTATGCATTCCTCGTCTACGATTCAAATGAAAGTAAATGCGACACTTCCTTGCAAGGAAATAGCGTTTGCAGATGTCTACGTATCGTAGCAATGGATTTCTAATGCCTCTTAGAACGCGATATCGCATCTCATTTCTATGTTTCATGGTAAGATATAATATGATTTGCGAAGTGTCATGTATTCCTCGTCTACACTTCAAATGAATGTAAATGCGACACATCCTTGCAAGGAAATAGCGTTTGCAGATGTCTACGTATCGAAGCAATAGATTTCTAATGCTTCTTAAAACGCGATATCGCGCCTCATTTCTATGTTTCATGGTAAGATATAATATGATTTGCGAAGTGTTATGTATTCCTCGTCTACACTTCAAATGAATGTAAATGCGACACTTCCTTGCAAGGAAATAGCGTTTGCAGATGTCTACGTATCGAAGCAATAGAGTTCAAATGCTTCTTAAAACGCGATATCGCATCTCATTTCTATGTTTCATGGTAAGATATAATATGATTTGCGAAGTGTTATGCATTCCTCGTCTACGATTCAAATGAATGTAAATGCGACACTTCCTTCCAAGGAAATAGCGTTTGCAGATGTCTACGTATCGTAGCAATAGAGTTCTAATGCTTCTTAAAACGCGATATCGCATCTCATTTCTATGTTTCATGGTAAGCTATAATATGATTTGCGAAGTGTTATGCATTCCTCGTCTACGATTCAAATGAACGTAAATGCGACACTTCCTTCCAAGGATATAGCGTTTGCAGATGTCTACGTATCGTAACAAAAGAATACTTATGATTCTTAAAACGCGATATCGCATCTCATTTCTATGTTTCATGGTAAGATATAATATGATTTGCGAAGTATCACGTATTCCCCGCCTACACTTCAAATGAATGTAAATGCGACACTTCCTTGCAAGGAAATAGCGTTTGCAGATGTCTACGTATCGTAACAATAGAGTTCTTATGATTCTTAGAACGCTATATTGTATCTCATTTCTACGTTTGATGGTAAGATATAATTTGATTTGCGAAGTGTCATGTATTCCTCGTCTACACTTCAAATGAATGTAAATGCGACACTTCCTTCCAAGGAAATAGCGTTTGCAGATGTCTACCTATCGTAGCAATAGAGTTCTAATGCTTCTTAAAACGCGATATCGCATCTCATTTCTATGTTTCATGGTAAGATATAATATGATTTGCGAAGTATCATGTATTCCTCGTCTACACTTCAAATGAATGTAAATGCGACACTTCCTTGCAAGGAAATAGCGTTTGCAGATGTCTACGTATCGAAGCAATAGAGTTCAAATGCTCCTTAAAACGAGATATTGCATCTCGTATCTTTGTTTCATGATAAGATATAGTATTCATTGCGAAGTGTTATGCATTCCTCGTCTACGACTCAATTGAATGTAAATGCGACACTTCCTTGCAAGGAAATAGCGTTTGCAGATGTCTACGTATCGTAGCAATAGAGTTCCTATGATTCTTAGATCGCGATATCGCATCTCATTTCTATGTTCCATGATAAGATATAATATTCATTGCGAAGTGTTATGCATTCCTCGTCTACGATTCAAATGAATGAAAATGCGACACTTCCTTGCTAGGAAATAGCGTTTGCAGATGTCTACGTATCGAAGCAATAGTGTTCAAATGCTTCTTAAAACAAGATATCGCATCTCATTTCTATGTTTCATGATAAGATGTAATATTCATTGCGAAGTGTTATGTATTCCTCGTCTACACTTCAAATGAATGTAAGTGCGACACTTCCTTGCAAGGAAGTAGCGTTTGCAAATGTCTACCTATCGTAGCAATAGTGTTCTCATGCTTCTTAAAACGCGATATCGCATCTCATTTCTATGTTTCATGGTAAGATATAATATGATTTGCGAAGTGTAATGTATTCTTCGTCCACACTTCAAATGAATGTAAATGCGACACTTCCTTGCAAGGAAATAGCGTTTGCAGATGTCTACGTATCGCAGCAATAGAGTTCTAATGCTTCTTAAAACGCGATATCGCATCTCATTTCCATGCTTCATGGTAAGATATAATATGATTTGCGAAGTGTTATGTAGTCCTCGTCTACACTTCAAATGAATGTAAATGCGACACTTCCTTGCTAGGAAATAGCGTTTGCAGATGTCTACGTAGCGTAGGGATAGAGTTCTAATGCTTCTTAAAACGACATATCGCACCTCATTTCTATGTTTCATGATAAGATATAATATGCATTGCGAAGTGTTATGCATTCCTCGTCTACGATTCAAATGCATGTAAATGCGACACTTCCTTGCTAGGAAATAGCGTTTGCAGATGTCTACGTATCGAAGCAATAGTGTTCAAATGCTTCTTAAAACGCGATATCGCATCTCATTTCTATGTTTCATGATAAGATGTAATATTCATTGCGAAGTGTTATGTATTCCTCGCCTACACTTCAAATGAATGTAAATGCGACACTTCCTTGCTAGGAAATAGCGTTTGCAGATGTCTACGTATACGAAGCAGTAGAGTTCAAATGCTTCTTAAAACGAGATATTGCATCTCATATCTATGTTTCATGATAAGATATAATAATCATTGCGAATTGTTATGCATTCCTCGTCTACGATTCAAATGAATATAAATGCGACACTTCCTTGCAAGGAAATGGCGTTTGCAGATGTCTACGTATCGTAGCATTGAATTTCTGATGCTTCTTAAAACGCGATATCGCATCTCATTTCTATGTTTCATGGTAAGATATAATATGATATGCGAAGTGATGTGTATTCCTCGTCTATACTTCAAATGAATGTAAATGCGACTCTTCCTTGCAAGGAAATAGCGTTTGCAGATGTCAACGTATCGTAGCAATAGAGCTCTAATGCTTCTTAAAACGCGATATCGCATCTCATTTCTATGTTTCATGGTAAGGTATAATATGATTTGCGAAGTGTTATGTATTCCTCTTCTACACTTCAAATGAATGTAAATGCGACACTTCCTTGCAAGGAAATAGCGTTTGCAGATGTCTACGTATCGTGGCAATAGAGTTCTTATGATTCTTAAAACGCGATATCGCATCTCATTTCTATGTTTCATGGTAAGGTATAATATGATTTGCGAAGTGTTATGTATTCCTTGTCTACACTTCAAATGAATGTAAATGCGACACTTCCTTGCAAGGAAATAGCGTTTGGAGATGTCTACATATCGTAGCAATAGAGTTCTTATGATTCTTAAAACGCGACATCAAATCTCATTTCTGTGTTTCATGGTAAGATATAATATGATTTGCGAAGTGTTATGTATTCCTCGTCTACACTTCAAATGAATGTAAATGCGACACTTCCTTGCAAGGAAATAGCGTTTGCAGATGTCTACGTATCGTAGCAATAGAGTTCTTATGATTCTTAAAATGCGATATCGCATCTCATTTCCATGTTTCATGGTAAGATATAATATGGTTTGCGAAGTGTTATGTATTCCTCTTCTACACCTCAAATGAATGTAAATGCGACACTTCCTTGCAAGGAAATAGCGTTTGCAGATGTCCACGTATCGTAGGGATAGAGTTCTAATGCTTCTCAAAACGAGATATCGCATCTCATTTTTATGTTTCATGATAAGATATAATATTCATTGCGAAGTGTTATGCATTCCTCGTCTACACTTCAAATGAATGTAAATGCCACACTTCCCTGCTAGGAAATAGCGTCTGCAGATGACTGGGTATCGTAGCAATAGAGTTCTAATGCTTCTTAAAACGCGATATCGCATCTCATTCCTGTGTTTCATGGTAAGATATAATATGATTTGCGAAGTGTTATGTATTCCTCTTCTACACTTCAAATGAATGTAAATGCGACTCTTCCTTGCAAGGAAATGGCGTTTGCAGATGTCTACGTATCGTAGCAATAGAGTTCCAATGCTTCTTAAAACGCGATATCGTATCTCATTTCTATGTTTCATGATAAGATATAATATGATTTGCGATGTGTTATGTATTCCTCGTCTACACTTCAAATGAATGTAAATGCGACACTTCCTTGCAAGGAAATAGCGTTTGCAGATGTCTACGTATCGTAGCAATAGAGTTCCAATGCTTCTTAAAACGCGATATCGCATCTCATTTCTATGTTTCATGGTAAGATATAATATGATTGCGGAAGTGCTATGTATTCCTCGTCTACACTTCAAATGAATGTAAATGCGACACTTCCTTGCAAGGAAATAGCGTTTGCAAATGTCTACCTATCGTAGCAATAGTGTTCTAATGATTCTTAAAACGCGATATCGCATCTCATTTCTATGTTTCATGGTAAGGTATAATATGATTTGCGAAGTGTTATGTATTCCTCTTCTACACTTCAAATGAATGAAAATGCGACACTTCCTTGCAAGGAAATAGCGTTTGCAGATGTCTACGTATCGTAGCAAAAGAGTTCAAATGCTTATTAAGACGCGATATCGCACCTCATTTCTATGTTTCATGGTAAGATATAATATGATTGGGGAAGTGTTATTCATTCCTCGTCTACACTTCAAATGAATGTAAATGCGACACTTTTTTGGAAGGAAATAGCGTTTGCAGATGTCTACGTATCGTAGCAAAAGGGTTCTTATGATTCTTAAAACGCGATATCGCATCTCATTTCTATGTTTCATGGTAAGATATAATATGATTTGCGAAGTGTTACGTATTCCTCGTCTACACTTCAAATGAATGTAAATGCGACACTTCCTTGCAAGGAAATAGCGTTTGCAGATGTCCACGTATCGAAGCAATAGAGTTCAAATGCTTCTTAAGACGCGATATCGCATCTCATTTCTATGTTTCATGTTAAAATATAATATGATTTGCGAAGTGTTATGTATTCCTCGTCTACACTTCAAATGAATGTAAATGCGACACTTCCTTGCAAGGAAATAGCGTTTGCATATGTCAACCTATCGTAGCAATAGTGTTCTAATGATCCTTAAGACGCGATATCGCATCTCATTTCTATGTTTCATGGTAAGGTATAATATGATTTGCGAAGTGTTATGTATTTCTCGTCTACACTTCAAATGAATGTAAATGCGACACTTCCTCGCTAGGATATAGCGTTTGCAAATGTCTACGTATCGTAGCAATATATTTCCAATGCTTCTTAAAACGCGATATCGCATCTCATTTCTATGTTTCATGGTAAGATATAATATGATTGGGGAAGTGTTATGTATTACTCGTCTACACTTCAAATAAATGTAAATGCGACACTTCCTTGCAAGGAAATAGCGTTTGCAGATGTCTACGTATCGAAGCAATAGTGTTCAAATGCTTCTTAAAACAAGATATCGCATCTCATTTCTATGTTTCATGATAAGATGTAATATTCATTGCGAAGTGTTATGTATTCCTCGTCTACACTTCAAATGAATGTAAGTGCGACACTTCCTTGCAAGGAAGTAGCGTTTGCAAATGTCTACCTATCGTAGCAATAGTGTTCTCATGCTTCTTAAAACGCGATATCGCATCTCATTTCTATGTTTCATGGTAAGATATAATATGATTTGCGAAGTGTAATGTATTCTTCGTCCACACTTCAAATGAATGTAAATGCGACACTTCCTTGCAAGGAAATAGCGTTTGCAGATGTCTACGTATCGCAGCAATAGAGTTCTAATGCTTCTTAAAACGCGATATCGCATCTCATTTCCATGCTTCATGGTAAGATATAATATGATTTGCGAAGTGTTATGTAGTCCTCGTCTACACTTCAAATGAATGTAAATGCGACACTTCCTTGCTAGGAAATAGCGTTTGCAGATGTCTACGTAGCGTAGGGATAGAGTTCTAATGCTTCTTAAAACGACATATCGCACCTCATTTCTATGTTTCATGATAAGATATAATATGCATTGCGAAGTGTTATGCATTCCTCGTCTACGATTCAAATGCATGTAAATGCGACACTTCCTTGCTAGGAAATAGCGTTTGCAGATGTCTACGTATCGAAGCAATAGTGTTCAAATGCTTCTTAAAACGCGATATCGCATCTCATTTCTATGTTTCATGATAAGATGTAATATTCATTGCGAAGTGTTATGTATTCCTCGCCTACACTTCAAATGAATGTAAATGCGACACTTCCTTGCTAGGAAATAGCGTTTGCAGATGTCTACGTATACGAAGCAGTAGAGTTCAAATGCTTCTTAAAACGAGATATTGCATCTCATATCTATGTTTCATGATAAGATATAATAATCATTGCGAATTGTTATGCATTCCTCGTCTACGATTCAAATGAATATAAATGCGACACTTCCTTGCAAGGAAATGGCGTTTGCAGATGTCTACGTATCGTAGCATTGAATTTCTGATGCTTCTTAAAACGCGATATCGCATCTCATTTCTATGTTTCATGGTAAGATATAATATGATATGCGAAGTGATGTGTATTCCTCGTCTATACTTCAAATGAATGTAAATGCGACTCTTCCTTGCAAGGAAATAGCGTTTGCAGATGTCAACGTATCGTAGCAATAGAGCTCTAATGCTTCTTAAAACGCGATATCGCATCTCATTTCTATGTTTCATGGTAAGGTATAATATGATTTGCGAAGTGTTATGTATTCCTCTTCTACACTTCAAATGAATGTAAATGCGACACTTCCTTGCAAGGAAATAGCGTTTGCAGATGTCTACGTATCGTGGCAATAGAGTTCTTATGATTCTTAAAACGCGATATCGCATCTCATTTCTATGTTTCATGGTAAGGTATAATATGATTTGCGAAGTGTTATGTATTCCTTGTCTACACTTCAAATGAATGTAAATGCGACACTTCCTTGCAAGGAAATAGCGTTTGGAGATGTCTACATATCGTAGCAATAGAGTTCTTATGATTCTTAAAACGCGACATCAAATCTCATTTCTGTGTTTCATGGTAAGATATAATATGATTTGCGAAGTGTTATGTATTCCTCGTCTACACTTCAAATGAATGTAAATGCGACACTTCCTTGCAAGGAAATAGCGTTTGCAGATGTCTACGTATCGTAGCAATAGAGTTCTTATGATTCTTAAAACGCGATATCGCATCTCATTTCCATGTTTCATGGTAAGATATAATATGGTTTGCGAAGTGTTATGTATTCCTCTTCTACACCTCAAATGAATGTAAATGCGACACTTCCTTGCAAGGAAATAGCGTTTGCAGATGTCCACGTATCGTAGGGATAGAGTTCTAATGCTTCTCAAAACGAGATATCGCATCTCATTTTTATGTTTCATGATAAGATATAATATTCATTGCGAAGTGTTATGCATTCCTCGTCTACACTTCAAATGAATGTAAATGCCACACTTCCCTGCTAGGAAATAGCGTCTGCAGATGACTGGGTATCGTAGCAATAGAGTTCTAATGCTTCTTAAAACGCGATATCGCATCTCATTCCTGTGTTTCATGGTAAGATATAATATGATTTGCGAAGTGTTATGTATTCCTCTTCTACACTTCAAATGAATGTAAATGCGACTCTTCCTTGCAAGGAAATGGCGTTTGCAGATGTCTACGTATCGTAGCAATAGAGTTCCAATGCTTCTTAAAACGCGATATCGTATCTCATTTCTATGTTTCATGATAAGATATAATATGATTTGCGATGTGTTATGTATTCCTCGTCTACACTTCAAATGAATGTAAATGCGACACTTCCTTGCAAGGAAATAGCGTTTGCAGATGTCTACGTATCGTAGCAATAGAGTTCCAATGCTTCTTAAAACGCGATATCGCATCTCATTTCTATGTTTCATGGTAAGATATAATATGATGTGCGAAGTGATGTGTATTCCTCGTCTATACTTCAAATGAATGTAAATGCGACTCTTCCTTGCAAGGAAATAGCGTTTGCAGATGTCAACGTATCGTAGCAATAGAGCTCTAATGCTTCTTAAAACGCGATATCGCATCTCATTTCTATGTTTCATGGTAAGGTATAATATGATTTGCGAAGTGTTATGTATTCCTCTTCTACACTTCAAATGAATGCAAATGCGACACTTCCTTGCAAGGAAATAGCGTTTGCAGATGTCTACGTATCGTGGCAATAGAGTTCTTATGATTCTTAAAACGCGATATCGCATCTCATTTCTATGTTTCATGGTAAGGTATAATATGATTTGCGAAGTGTTATGTATTCCTTGTCTACACTTCAAATGAATGTAAATGCGACACTTCCTTGCAAGGAAATAGCGTTTGGAGATGTCTACATATCGTAGCAATAGAGTTCTTATGATTCTTAAAACGCGACATCAAATCTCATTTCTGTGTTTCATGGTAAGATATAATATGATTTGCGAAGTGTTATGTATTCCTCGTCTACACTTCAAATGAATGTAAATGCGACACTTCCTTGCAAGGAAATAGCGTTTGCAGATGTCTACGTATCGTAGCAATAGAGTTCTTATGATTCTTAAAACGCGATATCGCATCTCATTTCCATGTTTCATGGTAAGATATAATATGGTTTGCGAAGTGTTATGTATTCCTCTTCTACACCTCAAATGAATGTAAATGCGACACTTCCTTGCAAGGAAATAGCGTTTGCAGATGTCCACGTATCGTAGGGATAGAGTTCTAATGCTTCTCAAAACGAGATATCGCATCTCATTTTTATGTTTCATGATAAGATATAATATTCATTGCGAAGTGTTATGCATTCCTCGTCTACACTTCAAATGAATGTAAATGCCACACTTCCCTGCTAGGAAATAGCGTCTGCAGATGACTGGGTATCGTAGCAATAGAGTTCTAATGCTTCTTAAAACGCGATATCGCATCTCATTCCTGTGTTTCATGGTAAGATATAATATGATTTGCGAAGTGTTATGTATTCCTCTTCTACACTTCAAATGAATGTAAATGCGACTCTTCCTTGCAAGGAAATGGCGTTTGCAGATGTCTACGTATCGTAGCAATAGAGTTCCAATGCTTCTTAAAACGCGATATCGTATCTCATTTCTATGTTTCATGATAAGATATAATATGATTTGCGATGTGTTATGTATTCCTCGTCTACACTTCAAATGAATGTAAATGCGACACTTCCTTGCAAGGAAATAGCGTTTGCAGATGTCTACGTATCGTAGCAATAGAGTTCCAATGCTTCTTAAAACGCGATATCGCATCTCATTTCTATGTTTCATGGTAAGATATAATATGATTGCGGAAGTGCTATGTATTCCTCGTCTACACTTCAAATGAATGTAAATGCGACACTTCCTTGCAAGGAAATAGCGTTTGCAAATGTCTACCTATCGTAGCAATAGTGTTCTAATGATTCTTAAAACGCGATATCGCATCTCATTTCTATGTTTCATGGTAAGGTATAATATGATTTGCGAAGTGTTATGTATTCCTCTTCTACACTTCAAATGAATGAAAATGCGACACTTCCTTGCAAGGAAATAGCGTTTGCAGATGTCTACGTATCGTAGCAAAAGAGTTCAAATGCTTATTAAGACGCGATATCGCACCTCATTTCTATGTTTCATGGTAAGATATAATATGATTGGGGAAGTGTTATTCATTCCTCGTCTACACTTCAAATGAATGTAAATGCGACACTTTTTTGGAAGGAAATAGCGTTTGCAGATGTCTACGTATCGTAGCAAAAGGGTTCTTATGATTCTTAAAACGCGATATCGCATCTCATTTCTATGTTTCATGGTAAGATATAATATGATTTGCGAAGTGTTACGTATTCCTCGTCTACACTTCAAATGAATGTAAATGCGACACTTCCTTGCAAGGAAATAGCGTTTGCAGATGTCCACGTATCGAAGCAATAGAGTTCAAATGCTTCTTAAGACGCGATATCGCATCTCATTTCTATGTTTCATGTTAAAATATAATATGATTTGCGAAGTGTTATGTATTCCTCGTCTACACTTCAAATGAATGTAAATGCGACACTTCCTTGCAAGGAAATAGCGTTTGCATATGTCAACCTATCGTAGCAATAGTGTTCTAATGATCCTTAAGACGCGATATCGCATCTCATTTCTATGTTTCATGGTAAGGTATAATATGATTTGCGAAGTGTTATGTATTTCTCGTCTACACTTCAAATGAATGTAAATGCGACACTTCCTCGCTAGGATATAGCGTTTGCAAATGTCTACGTATCGTAGCAATATATTTCCAATGCTTCTTAAAACGCGATATCGCATCTCATTTCTATGTTTCATGGTAAGATATAATATGATTGGGGAAGTGTTATGTATTACTCGTCTACACTTCAAATAAATGTAAATGCGACACTTCCTTGCAAGGAAATAGCGTTTGCAGATGTCTACGTATCGTAGCAATAGAGTTCTTATGATTCTTGAAAAGCGATATCGCATCTCATTTCTATGTTTCATGGTAAGATAGAATATGATTCGCGAAGTGTTATGTAGTCCTCGTCTACACTTCAAATGAATGTAAATGCGACACTTCCTTGCTAGGAAATAGCGTTTGCAGATGTCTACCTATCGTAGCAATAGAGTTCTTATGATTCTTAAAACGCGATATCGCATCACATTTCTATGTTTCATGGTAAGATATAATATGATTTGCGAAGTGTCATGTATTCCCCGTCTACACATCAAATGAATGTAAATGCCACACTTCCCTGCTAGGAAATAGCGTCTGCAGATGACTAGGTATCGTAGCAATAGAGTTCTATTGCTTCTTAAAGCGCGATATCGCATCTCATTTCTGTGTTTCATGGTAAGATAAAATATGATTTGCGAAGTGTCATGTATTCTTCGTCTACACATCAAATGAATGTTAATGCGACTCTTCCTTGCAAGGAAATAGCGTTTGCAGATGTCTACGTATCGCAGCAATAGAGTTCCAATGCTTCTTAGAACGCGGTATCGCATCTCATTTCTATGTTTCATGGTAAGATATAATAAGATTGGGGAAGTGTTATGTATTACTCGTCTACACTTCAACTGAATGTAAATGCGACACTTCCTTGCAAGGAAATAGCGTTTGCAGATGTCTACGTATCGTAGCAATAGAGTTCTAATGCTTCTTAAAGCGCGATATCGCATCTCATTTCTATGTTTCATGGTAAGGTAGAATATGATTCGCGAAGTGTTATGTAGTCCTCGTCTACACTTCAAATGAATGTAAATGCGACACTTCCTTGCTTGGAAATAGCGTTTGCAGATGACTACCTATCGTAGCAATAGAGTTCTAATGCTTCTTAAAACGCGATATCGCATCTCATTTCTATGTTTCATGGTAAGATATAATATGATTTGCGACGTGTCATGTATTCTTCGTCTACACTTCAAATGAATGTAAATGCGACTCTTCCTTGCAAGGAAATAGCGTTTGCATATGTCTACGTATCGTAGCAATAGAGTTCTTATGATTCATAAAACGCGATATCGCATCTCATTTCTATGTTTCATGGTAAGGTATAATATGATTTGCGAAGTGTTATGTATTCCTCGTCTACACTTCAAATGAATGTAAATGCGACACTTCCTTGCAAGGAAATAGCGTTTGGAGATGTCTACGTATCGTAGCAATAGAGTTCTTATGATTCTTAAAACGCGATATCGCATCTCATTTCTGTGTTTCATGGTAAGATATAATATGACTTGCGAAGTGTTATGTATTCCTCGTCCACACTTCAAATGAATGTGAATGCGACACATCCTCGCTAGGATATAGCGTTTGCAGATGTCTACGTATCGTAGCAATAGATTTCCAATGCTTCTTAAAACGCGAAATCGCATCACATTTCTATGTTTCATGGTAAGATATAATAAGATCTGCGAAGTGTCATGTATTCCCCGTCTACACATCAAATGAATGTAAATGCCACACTTCCCTGCTAGGAAATAGCGTCTGCAGATGACTAGGGATCGTAGCAATAGAGTTCTTATGATTCTTAAAACGCGATATCGCATCTCATTTCTGTGTTTCATGGTAATATATAATATGATTTGCGAAGTGTTATGTATTCCTCGTCTACACTTCAAATGAATGTGAATGCGACACTTCCTCGCTAGGATATAGGGTTTGCAGATGTCTACGTATCGTAGCAATAGATTTCCAATGCTTCTTAAAACGCGATATCGCATCTCATTTCTATGTTTCATGGTAAGATATAATATGATTTGCGAAGTGTTATGTATTCCTCGTCTACACTTCAAATGAATGTAAATGCGACACTTCCTTGCAAGGAAATAGCGTTTGCAAATGTCTACCTATCTTAGCAATAGTGTTCTAATACTTCTTAAAACGCGATATCGCATCTCATTCCTATGTTTCATGGTAAGATATAATATGATTCGCGAAGTGTTATGTAGTCCTCGTCTACACTTCAAATGAATGTAAATGCGACACTTCCTTGCTTGGAAATAGCGTTTGCAGATGTCTACCTATCGTAGCAATAGAGTTCTAATGCTTCTTAAAACGCGATATCGCATCTCATTTCTATGTTTCATGGTAAGATATAATATGATTTGCGACGTGTCATGTATTCTTCGTCTACACTTCAAATGAATGTAAATGCGACTCTTCCTTGCAAGGAAATAGCGTTTGCATATGTCTACGTATCGTAGCAATAGAGTTCTTATGATTCATAAAACGCGATATCGCATCTCATTTCTATGTTTCATGGTAAGGTATAATATGATTTGCGAAGTGTTATGTATTCCTCGTCTACACTTCAAATGAATGTAAATGCGACACTTCCTTGCAAGGAAATAGCGTTTGGAGATGTCTACGTATCGCAGCAATAGAGTTCTTATGATTCTTAAAACGCGATATCGCATCTCATTTCTGTGTTTCATGGTAAGATATAATATGACTTGCGAAGTGTTATGTATTCCTCGTCCACACTTCAAATGAATGTGAATGCGACACATCCTCGCTAGGATATAGCGTTTGCAGATGTCTACGTATTGTAGCAATAGATTTCCAATGCTTCTTAAAACGCGAAATCGCATCACATTTCTATGTTTCATGGTAAGATATAATAAGATCTGCGAAGTGTCATGTATTCCCCGTCTACACATCAAATGAATGTAAATGCCACACTTCCCTGCTAGGAAATAGCGTCTGCAGATGACTAGGGATCGTAGCAATAGTGTTCTTATGATTCTTAAAACGCGATATCGCATCTCATTTCTATGTTTCATGGTAAGATATAATATGATTGGGGAAGTGTTATGTATTACTCGTCTACACTTCAAATAAATGTAAATGCGACACTTCCTTGGAAGGAAATAGCGTTTGCAGATGTCTACGTATCGTAGCAATAGAGTTCTTATGATTCTTAAAAAGCGATATCGCATCTCATTTCTATGTTTCATGGTAAGATATAATATGATTTGCGAAGTGTTATGTAGTCCTCGTCTACACTTCAAATGAATGTAAATGCCACACTTCCCTGCTAGGAAGTAGCGTGTGCAGATGACTAGGTATCGTAGCAATAAAGTTCTAATGCCTCTTAAAACGCGATATCGCATCTCATTCCTATGTTTCATGGTAAGATATAATATGATTTGCGAAGTGTCATGTATTCTTCGTCTACACTTCAAATGAATGTAAATGCGACACTTCCTTGCTAGGAAATAGCGTTTGCAGATGTCTACGTATCGTAGGGATAGAGTTCTAATGCTTCTTAAAACGACATATCGCTCCTCATTTCTATGTTTCATGATAAGGTATAATATGATTTGCGATGTGTTATGTATTCCTCTTCTACACATCAAATGAATGTAAATGCGACACTTCCTTGCAAGGAAATAGTGTTTGCAGATGTCTACTTATCGTAGCAATAGAGTTCTTATGATACTTAAAACGCGATATCGCATCACATTTCTATGTTTCATGGTAAGATATAATATGATTTGCGAAGTGTCATGTATTCCCCGTCTACACATCAAATGAATGTAAATGCCACACTTCCCTGCTAGGAAATAGCGTCTGCAGATGACTAGGTATCGTAGCAATAGAGTTCTATTGCTTCTTAAAGCGCGATATCGCATCTCATTTCTGTGTTTCATGGTAATATATAATATGATTTGCGAAGTGTTATGTATTCCTCGTCTACACTTCAAATGAATGTGAATGCGACACTTCCTTGCAAGGAAATGGCGTTTGCAGATATCTACGTATCGAAGCAATAGAGTTCAAATTCTCATTAAGACGCGAAATCGCATCTCATTTCTATGTTTCATGGTAAGATATAATATGATTTGCGATGTGTATTGTAGTCCTCGTCTACACTTCAAATGAATGTAAATGCGACACTTCCTTGCAAGGAAATAGCGTTTGGAGATGTCTACGTATCGTAGCAATAGAGTTATTATGATTCTTAAAACGCGATATCGCATCACATTTCTATGTTTCATGGTAAGATATAATATGATTTGCGAACTGTCATGTATTCCCCGTCTACACTTCAAATGAATGTAAATGCCACACTTCCCTGCTAGGAAATAGCGTCTGCAGATGACTAGGTATCGTAGCAATAGAGTTCTAATGCTTCTTAAAGCGCGATATCGCATCTCATTTCTATGTTTCATGGTAAGATAGAATATGATTTGCGAAGTGTTATGTATTCCTCGTCTACACTTCAAATGAATGTGAATGCGACACTTCCTCGCTAGGATATAGCGTTTGCAGATGTCTACGTATCGTAGCAATAGATTTCCAATGCTTCTTAAAACGCGATATCGCTTCTCATTTCTATGTTTCATGGTAAGATATAATATGATTGGAGAAGTGTTATGCATTCCTCGTCTACACTTCAAATGAATGTAAATGCGACACTTCCTTGCAAGGAAATAGCGTTTGCAAATGTCTACCTATCTTAGCAATAGTGTTCTAACACTTCTTAAAACGCGATGTCGCTCCTCATTTCTATGTTTCATGATAAGGTATAATATGATTTGCGATGTGTTATGTATTCCTCTTCTACACATCAAATGAATGTAAATGCGACACTTCCTTGCATGGAAATAGCGTTTGCAGATGTCTACGTATCGTAGCAATAGAGTTCTTATGATTCTTAAAACGCGATATCGCATCACATTTCTATGTTTCATGGTAAGATATAATATGGTTTGCGAAGTGTCATGTATTCCCCGTCTACACATCAAATGAATGTAAATGCCACACTTCCCTGCTAGGAAATAGCGTCTGTAGATGACTAGGTATCGTAGCAATAGAGTTCTATTGCTTCTTAAAGCGCGATATCGCATCACATTTCTATGTTTCATGGTAAGATAAAATATGATTTGCGAAGTGTCATGTATTCTTCGTCTACACTTCAAATGAATGTAAATGCGACACTTCCTTGCTAGGAAATAGCGTTTGCAGATGTCTACCTATCGTAGCAATAGAGTTCTAATGCTTCTTAAAACGCGATATCGCATCTCATTTCTATGTTTCATGGTAAGATATAATATGATTGGAGAAGTGTTATGTATTCCTCGTGTACACTTCAAATGAATGTAAATGCGACACTTCCTTGCAAGGAAATAGCGTTTGCAAATGTCTACCTATCTTAGCAGTAGTGTTCTAATACTTCTTAAAACGCGATATCGCATCTCATTTCTATGTTTCACGGTAAGATATAATATGATTTGCGAAGTGTTATGTATTCCTCGTCTACACTTCAAATGAATGTAAATGCGACTCTTCCTTGCAAGGAAATAGCGTTTGCAGATGTCTACGTATCGAAGCAATAGAGTTCAAGTGCTTCTTAAGACGCGATATCGCATCTCATTTGTATGTTTCATGGTAAGATATAATATGATTTGCGAAGTGTTATGTATTCCTCGTCTACACTTCAAATGAATGTAAATGCGACACTTACTTGCTAGGAAATAGCGTTTGCAGATGTCTACCTATCGTAGCAATAGAGTTTTAATGCTTCTTACAACGCGATATCGCATCTCATTTCCATGTTTCATGGAAAGATATAATATGATTTGCGAAGTGTTATGTATTCCTCTTCTACACTTCAAATGAATGTAAATGCGACACTTCCTTGCAAGGAAATAGCGTTTGCAGATGTCTACCTATCGTAGCAATAGAGTTCATATGATTCTTAAAACGCGATATCGCACCTCATTTCTATGTTTCATGGTAAGATATTACATGATTTGCGAGGTGTTATGTATTCCTTGTCTACACTTCAAATGAATGTGAATGCGATACTTCCTCGCTAGGAAATAGCGTTTGCAGTTGTCTACGTATTGTAGCAATAGCTTTCTAATGCTTTTAAAACGCGATGTCGAACCTCATTTCTATGTTTCATGGTAAGATATAATATGATTTGCGAAGTGTCATGTATTCCTCGTCTACACTTCAAATGAATGTAAATGCGACACTTCCTTGCAAGGAAATAGCGATTGCAGATGTCTACGTCTCGTAGCAATAGAGTTCATATGATTCTTAAAACGCGATATCGCATCTCATTTCTATGTTTCATGGTAAGATATAACATGATTTGCGAAGTGTTATGTATTCCTTGTCTAAACTTCAAATGAATGTGAATGCGATACTTCCTCGATAGCAAATAGCGTTTGCAGATGTCTACGTATCGTAGCAATAGCTTTCTAATGCTTCTTAAAACGCGATGTCGAATCTCATTTCTATGTTTCATGGTAAGATATAATATGTTTTGCGAAGTGTCATGTATTCCTCGTCTACACTTCAAATGAATGTAAAGGCGACTCTTCCTTGCAAGGAAATAGCGTTTGCAGATGTCTACGTATCGAAGCAATAGAGTTCAAGTGCTTCTTAAGACGCGATATCGCATCTCATTTCTATGTTTCATGGTAAGATATAATATGATTTGCGAAGTGTTATGTATTCCTCGTCTACACTTCAAATGAATGTAAATGCGACACTTCCTTGCTAGGAAATAGCGTTTGCAGATGTCTACCTATCGTAGCAATAGAGTTTTAATGCTTCTTAAAACGCGATATCGCATCTCATTTCCATGTTTCATGGTAAGATATAATATGATTTGCGAAGTGCTATGTATTCCTCTTCTACACTTCAAATGAATGTAAATGCGAAACTTCCTTGCTAGGAAATAGCGATGCAGATGTCTACCTATCGTAGCAATAGAGTTCTAATGCTTCTTAAAACGCGATATCGCATCTCATTTCTATGTTTCATGGTAAGATATAATATGATTTGCGACGTGTCATGTATTCTTCGTCTACACTTCAAATGAATGTAAATGCGACTCTTCCTTGCAAGGAAATAGCGTTTGCATATGTCTACGTATCGTAGCAATAGAGTTCTTATGATTCATAAAACGCGATATCGCATCTCATTTCTATGTTTCATGGTAAGGTATAATATGATTTGCGACGTGTCATGTATTCTTCGTCTACACTTCAAATGAATGTAAATGCGACTCTTCCTTGCAAGGAAATAGCGTTTGCATATGTCTACGTATCCTAGCAATAGAGTTCTTATGCTTCATAAAACGCGATATCGCATCTCATTTCTATGTTTCATGGTAAGGTATAATATGATTTGCGAAGTGTTATGTATTCCTCGTCTACACTTCAAATGAATGTAAATGCGACAATTCCTTGCTAGGAAATAGCGTCTGCAGATGTCTAGGTATCGTACCAATAGAGTTCAAATGCTTCTTAAAACGAGTTATTGCATCTCATATTTATGTTTCATGATAAGATATAATATGATTTGCGAAGTGTCATGTATTCCTCGTCTACACTTCAAATGAATGTAAATACGACACTTCCTTGCTAGGAATTAGCATCTGCAGATGTCTAGGTGTCGTAGCAATAGAGTTCAAATGCTTCTTAAAACGAGATATTGCATCTCATATCTATGTTTCATGATAAGATACAATATACATTGCGAAGTGTTATGTATTCCCCGTCTACACTTCAAATGAATGTAAATGCGACACTTCCTTGCAAGGAAATAGCGTTTGCAGATGTCTACGTATCGATGCATTAGAGTTCAAATGCTTCTTAAAACGCGATATCGCATCTCATTTCTATGTTTCATGGTAAGATATGATATTATTTACGAAGTGTTATGTAGTACACGTCTACACTTCAAATGAATGTGAATGCGACACTTCCTTGCTAGGAAGTAGCGTTCGCAGATGTCTACGTATCGTAGGGATGGAGTTTTAGTGCTTCTTAGAACGTGATATCGCATCTCATTTCTATGTTTCATGATAAGATGTTATATTCATTGCGAAGTGTTATGTAGTCCACGTCTACACTTCAAATGAATGTGAATGCGACACTTCCTTGCTAGGAAATAGCGTTTGCAGATGTCTACGTATCGTAGGGATGGAGTTCTAGTGCTTCTTAAAACGTGATATCGCATCTCATTTCTATGTTTCATGATAAGATGTAATATTCATTGCGAAGTGTTATGTAGTCCTCGTCTACACTTCAAATGAATGTAAATGCAATACTTCCTTGCAAGGAAATAGCATTTGCAGATGTCTACGTATCGAAGCAATAGAGTTCAAATGCTTCTTAAAACGAGATATTGCATCTCATATCTATGTTTCATGGTAAGATATAATATTTATTGCGAAGTGTTACGCATTCCTCATCTACGATTCAAATGGATGTAAATGCGACACTTCCTTGCTAGGAAGTAGCGTTTGCAAATGTCCACGTATCGAAGCAATAGAGTTCAAATGCTTCTTTAAACGCGATATCGCATCTCATTTCTATGTTTCATGGTAAGATAGAATATGATTTGCGAATTGTTATGTAGTCCTCGTCTACACTTCAAATGAATGTAAATGCGACACATCCTTGCTAGGAAATAGCGTTTGCAGATGTCTACGTATCGTAGGGATGGGGTTCTAATGCTTCTTAGAACGTGATATCGCATCTCACTTCTATGTTTCATGATAAGATGTAATATTCATTGCGAAGTGCTATGTATTCCTCGTCTACACTTCAAATGAATGTAAATGCGACACTTCCTTGCTTGGAAATAGCGTTTGCCGATGTCTACGTATCGTAGCAATAGAGTTCTTATGATTCTTAAAACGCGTAATCGCATCTCATTTCTATGTCGCATGATAGGATATAATATTCATTGTAAAGTGTTATGTATACCTCGTATTCTCTTCAGAAGAATGTAAATGCGACACTTCCTTGCAAGGAATTAGCGTTTGCAGATGTCTACGTATCGTAGGGATAGAGTTCTAATGCTTCTCAAAACGCGATATCGCATCTCATTTCTATGATTCATGATAAGGTATAATATTAATTGCGAAGTGTTATGTAAACCTCGCATTCACTTCAAAAGTACGTAAATGCGACACTTCCTTGCAAGGAAATAGCGTCTGCAGATGTCTAGGTATCGTAGCAATAGAGTTCTAATGCTTCTTAAAACGCGATATCGCATCTCATTTCTATGTTTCATGGTAAGATATAATATGATTTGCGAAGTGTTATGTATTCCTCGTCTACACTTCAAATGAATGTAAATGCGACACTTCCTTGCAAAGAAGTAGCGTTTGCAAATATCTACGTATCGATGCAATAGAGTTCAAATGCTTCTTAAAACGAGATATTGCATCTCATATTTATGTTTCATGATAAGATATAATATTCATTGCGAAGTGTTATGCATTCCTCGTCTATGATTCAAATGAACGTAAATGCGACACTTCCTTGCAAGGAAATAGCGTTTGCAGATGTCTAGGTATCGTTGCAATAGAGTTCTAATGCTTCCTAAAACGCAATATCGCATCTCATTTCTATGTTTCATGGTAAGATATAATATGATTTGCGAAGTGTTATGTATTCCTCGTCTACGATTCAAAGGAAAGTAACTGCGACACTTCCTTGCAAGGAAATAGCGATTGCAGATGTCTACGTATCGTAACAATAGAGTTCTTATGATTCTTAAAACGCGATATCGCATCTCATTTCTATGTTTCATGGTAAGATATAATATGATTTGCGAAGTGTCATATATTCCTCGTCTACACTTCAAATGAATGTAAATGCGACACTTCCATGCTAGGAAATAGCGTCTGCAGATGTCTAGGTATCGTAGCAGTAGAGTTCAAATGCTTCTTAAAACGAGATATTGCATCTCATTTCTATGTTTCATGGTAAGATATAATATGATTTGCGAAGTGTCATGTATTCCTCGTCTACACTTCAAATGAATGTAAATGCGACACTTCCTTGCTAGGAAATAGCGTTTGCAGATGTCTACCTATCGTAGCAATGGAGTTTTAATGCTTCTTAAAACGCGATATCGCATCTCATTTCCATGTTTCATGGTAAGATATAATATGATTTGCGAAGTGTTATGTATTCCTCTTCTACACTTCAAATGAATGTAAATGCGAAACTTCCTTGCTAGGAAATAGCGATGCAGATGTCTACCTATCGTAGCAATAGAGTTCTAATGCTTCTTAAAACGCGATATCGCATCTCATTTCTATGTTTCATGGTAAGATATAATATGATTTGCGACGTGTCATGTATTCTTCGTCTACACTTCAAATGAATGTAAATGCGACTCTTCCTTGCAAGGAAATAGCGTTTGCATATGTCTACGTATCGTAGCAATAGAGTTCTTATGATTCTTAAAACGCGTAATCGCATCTCATTTCTATGTCGCATGATAGGATATAATATTCATTGTAAAGTGTTATGTATACCTCGTATTCTCTTCAGAAGAATGTAAATGCGACACTTCCTTGCAAGGAATTAGCGTTTGCAGATGTCTACGTATCGTAGGGATAGAGTTCTAATGCTTCTCAAAACGCGATATCGCATCTCATTTCTATGTTTCATGATAAGGTATAATATTAATTGCGAAGTGTTATGTAAACCTCGCATTCACTTCAAAAGTACGTAAATGCGACACTTCCTTGCAAGGAAATAGCGTCTGCAGATGTCTAGGTATCGTAGCAATAGAGTTCTAATGCTTCTTAAAACGCGATATCGCATCTCATTTCTATGTTTCATGGTAAGATATAATATGATTTGCGAAGTGTTATGTATTCCTCGTCTACACTTCAAATGAATGTAAATGCGACACTTCCTTGCAAAGAAGTAGCGTTTGCAAATATCTACGTATCGATGCAATAGAGTTCAAATGCTTCTTAAAACGAGATATTGCATCTCATATTTATGTTTCATGATAAGATATAATATTCATTGCGAAGTGTTATGCATTCCTCGTCTATGATTCAAATGAACGTAAATGCGACACTTCCTTGCAAGGAAATAGCGTTTGCAGATGTCTAGGTATCGTTGCAATAGAGTTCTAATGCTTCCTAAAACGCAATATCGCATCTCATTTCTATGTTTCATGGTAAGATATAATATGATTTGCGAAGTGTTATGTATTCCTCGTCTACGATTCAAAGGAAAGTAACTGCGACACTTCCTTGCAAGGAAATAGCGATTGCAGATGTCTACGTATCGTAACAATAGAGTTCTTATGATTCTTAAAACGCGATATCGCATCTCATTTCTATGTTTCATGGTAAGATATAATATGATTTGCGAAGTGTCATATATTCCTCGTCTACACTTCAAATGAATGTAAATGCGACACTTCCATGCTAGGAAATAGCGTCTGCAGATGTCTAGGTATCGTAGCAGTAGAGTTCAAATGCTTCTTAAAACGAGATATTGCATCTCATTTCTATGTTTCATGGTAAGATATAATATGATTTGCGAAGTGTCATGTATTCCTCGTCTACACTTCAAATGAATGTAAATGCGACACTTCCTTGCTAGGAAATAGCGTTTGCAGATGTCTACCTATCGTAGCAATGGAGTTTTAATGCTTCTTAAAACGCGATATCGCATCTCATTTCCATGTTTCATGGTAAGATATAATATGATTTGCGAAGTGTTATGTATTCCTCTTCTACACTTCAAATGAATGTAAATGCGAAACTTCCTTGCTAGGAAATAGCGATGCAGATGTCTACCTATCGTAGCAATGGAGTTCTAATGCTTCTTAAAACGCGATATCGCATCTCATTTCTATGTTTCATGGTAAGATATAATATGATTTGCGACGTGTCATGTATTCTTCGTCTACACTTCAAATGAATGTAAATGCGACTCTTCCTTGCAAGGAAATAGCGTTTGCATATGTCTACGTATCGTAGCAATAGAGTTCTTATGATTCATAAAACGCGATATCGCATCTCATTTCTATGTTTCATGGTAAGGTATAATATGATTTGCGACGTGTCATGTATTCTTCGTCTACACTTCAAATGAATGTAAATGCGACTCTTCCTTGCAAGGAAATAGCGTTTGCATATGTCTACGTATCGTAGCAATAGAGTTCTTATGATTCATAAAACGCAATATCGCATCTCATTTCTATGTTTCATGGTAAGGTATAATATGGTTTGCGAAGTGTTATGTATTCCTCGTCTACACTTCAAATGAATGTAAATGCGACAATTCCTTGCTAGGAAATAGCGTCTGCAGATGTCTAGGTATCGTACCAATAGAGTTCAAATGCTTCTTAAAACGAGTTATTGCATCTCATATTTATGTTTCATGGTAAGATATAATATGATTTGCGAAGTGTCATGTATTCCTCGTCTACACTTCAAATGAATGTAAATACGACACTTCCTTGCTAGGAATTAGCATCTGCAGATGTCTAGGTGTCGTAGCAATAGAGTTCAAATGCTTCTTAAAACGAGATATTGCATCTCATATCTATGTTTCATGATAAGATACAATATACATTGCGAAGTGTTATGTATTCCCCGTCTACACTTCAAATGAATGTAAATGCGACACTTCCTTGCAAGGAAATAGCGTTTGTAGATGTCTACGTATCGATGCATTAGAGTTCAAATGCTTCTTAAAACGCGATATCGCATCTCATTTCTATGTTTCATGGTAAGATATGATATTATTTACGAAGTGTTATGTAGTACACGTCTACACTTCAAATGAATGTGAATGCGACACTTCCTTGCTAGGAAATAGCGTTCGCAGATGTCTACGTATCGTAGGGATGGAGTTTTAGTGCTTCTTAGAACGTGATATCGCATCTCATTTCTATGTTTCATGATAAGATGTTATATTCATTGCGAAGTGTTATGTAGTCCACGTCTACACTTCAAATGAATGTGAATGCGACACTTCCTTGCTAGGAAATAGCGTTTGCAGATGTCTACGTATCGTAGGGATGGAGTTCTAGTGCTTCTTAAAACGTGATATCGCATCTCATTTCTATGTTTCATGATAAGATGTAATATTCATTGCGAAGTGTTATGTAGTCCTCGTCTACACTTCAAATGAATGTAAATGCAATACTTCCTTGCAAGGAAATAGCATTTGCAGATGTCTACGTATCGAAGCAATAGAGTTCAAATGCTTCTTAAAACGAGATATTGCATCTCATATCTATGTTTCATGGTAAGATATAATATTCATTGCGAAGTGTTACGCATTCCTCATCTACGATTCAAATGGATGTAAATGCGACACTTCCTTGCAAGGAAATAGCGTTTGCAGATGTCTAGGTATCGTTGCAATAGAGTTCTAATGCTTCCTAAAACGCAATATCGCATCTCATTTCTATGTTTCATGGTAAGATATAATATGATTTGCGAAGTGTTATGTATTCCTCGTCTACGATTCAAAGGAAAGTAACTGCGACACTTCCTTGCAAGGAAATAGCGATTGCAGATGTCTACGTATCGTAACAATAGAGTTCTTATGATTCTTAAAACGCGATATCGCATCTCATTTCTATGTTTCATGGTAAGATATAATATGATTTGCGAAGTGTCATATATTCCTCGTCTACACTTCAAATGAATGTAAATGCGACACTTCCATGCTAGGAAATAGCGTCTGCAGATGTCTAGGTATCGTAGCAGTAGAGTTCAAATGCTTCTTAAAACGAGATATTGCATCTCATTTCTATGTTTCATGGTAAGATATAATATGATTTGCGAAGTGTCATGTATTCCTCGTCTACACTTCAAATGAGTGTAAATGCGACACTTCCTTGCTAGGAAATAGCGTTTGCAGATGTCTACCTATCGTAGCAATGGAGTTCTAATGCTTCTTAAAACGCGATATCGCATCTCATTTCCATGTTTCATGACAAGATGTAATATTCATTGCGAAGTGTTATGTATTTCTCGTCTACACTTCAAATGAATGTAAATGCGACACTTCCTTGCTAGGAAATAGCGTTTGCAGATGTGAACGTATCGTAGCAATAGAGTTCTAATGCTTCTTAAAACGCGATATCGCATCTCATTTCTATGTTACATGGTAAGATATGATATGATTTACGAAGTGTTATGTAGTACACGTCTACACTTCAAATTAATGTGAATGCGACACTTCCTTGCTAGGAAATAGCGTTCGCAGATGTCTACGTATCGTAGGGATGGAGTTTTAGTGCTTCTTAGAACGTGATATCGCATCTCATTTCTATGTTTCATGATAAGATGTTATATTCATTGCGAAGTGTTATGTAGTCCACGTCTACACTTCAAATGAATGTGAATGCGACACTTCCTTGCTAGGAAATAGCGTTTGCAGATGTCTACGTATCGTAGGGATGGAGTTCTAGTGCTTCTTAAAACGTGATATCGCATCTCATTTCTATGTTTCATGATAAGATGTAATATTCATTGCGAAGTGTTATGTAGTCCTCGTCTACACTTCAAATGAATGTAAATGCAATACTTCCTTGCAAGGAAATAGCGTTTGCAGATGTCTACGTATCGAAGCAATAGAGTTCAAATGCTTCTTAAAACGAGATATTGCACCTCATATCTATGTTTCATGGTAAGATATAATATTCATTGCGAAGTGTTTCGCATTCCTCATCTACGATTCAAATGGATGTAAATGCGACACTTCCTTGCTAGGAAGTAGCATTTGCAAATGTCCACGTATCGAAGCAATAGAGTTCAAATGCTTCTTTAAACGCGATATCGCATCTCATTTCTATGTTTCATGGTAAGATAGAATATGATTTGCGAATTGTTATGTAGTCCTCGTCTACACTTCAAATGAATGTAAATGCGACACATCCTTGCTAGGAAATAGCGTCTGCAGATGTCTACGTATCGTAGGGATGGGGTTCTAATGCTTCTTAGAACGTGATATCGCATCTCACTTCTATGTTTCATGATAAGATGTAATATTCATTGCGAAGTGCTATGTATTCCTCGTCTACACTTCAAATGAATGTAAATGCGACACTTCCTTGCTTGGAAATAGCGTTTGCAGATGTCTACGTATCGTAGCAATGGAGTTCTTGTGATTCTTAAAACGCGTAATCGCATCTCATTTCTATGTCGCATGATAGGATATAATATTCATTGTAAAGTGTTATGTATAACTCGTATTCTCTTCAGAAGAATGTAAATGCGACACTTCCTTGCAAGGAATTAGCGTTTGCAGATGTCTACGTATCGTAGGGATAGAGTTCTAATGCTTCTCAAAACGCGATATCGCATCTCATTTCTATGTTTCATGATAAGGTATAATATTAATTGCGAAGTGTTATGTAAACCTCGCATTCACTTCAAAAGTACGTAAATGCGACACTTCCTTGCAAGGAAATAGCGTTTGCAGATGTCTAGGTATCGTAGCAATAGAGTTCTAATGCTTCTTAAAACGCGATATCGCATCTCATTTCTATGTTTCATGGTAAGATATAATATGATTTGCGAAGTGTTATGTATTCCTCGTCTACGATTCAAAGGAAAGTAAATGCGACACTTCCTTGCAAGGAAATAGCGATTGCAGATGTCTACGTATCGTAACAATAGAGTTCTTATGATTCTTAAAACGCGATATCGCATCTCATTTCTATGTTTCATGGTAAGATATAATATGATTTGCGAAGTGTCATATATTCCTCGTCTACACTTCAAATGAATGTAAATGCGACACTTCCATGCTAGGAAATAGCGTCTGCAGATGTCTGGGTATCGTAGCAGTAGAGTTCAAATGCTTCTTAAAACGAGATATTGCATCTCATTTCTATGTTTCATGGTAAGATATAATATGATTTGCGAAGTGTCATGTATTCCTCGTCTACACTTCAAATGAATGTAAATGCGACACTTCCTTGCTAGGAAATAGCGTCTGCAGATGTCTAGGTATCGTAGCAATAGAGTTCAAATGCTTCTTAAAACGAGTTATTGCATCTCATATTTATGTTTCATGGTAAGATATAATATGATTTGCGAAGTGTCATGTATTCCTCGTCTACACTTCAAATGAATGTAAATACGACACTTCCTTGCTAGGAATTAGCGTCTGCAGATGTCTAGGTGTCGTAGCAATAGAGTTCAAATGCTTCTTAAAACGAGATATTGCATCTCATATCTATGTTTCATGATAAGATACAATATACATTGCGAAGTGTTATGTATTCCTCGTCTACACTTCAAATGAATGTAAATGCGACACTTCCTTGCAAGGAAATAGCGTTTGCAGATGTCTACGTATCGATGCATTAGAGTTCAAATGCTTCTTAAAACGCGATATCGCATTTCATTTCTATGTTTCATGGTAAGATATAATATGATTGGGGAAGTGTTATGTATTACTCGTCTACACTTCAAATGAATGTAAATGCGACACTTCCATGCAAGGAAATAGCGTTTGCAGATGACTAGGTATCGTAGCAATAGAGTTCTAATGCTTCCTAAAACGCGATATCGCATCTCATTTCAATGTTTCATGGTAAGATATAATATGAATTGCGAAGTGTTATGTATTCCTCGTCTACACTTCAAATGAATGTAAATGCGACAATTCCTTGCTAGGAAATAGCGTCTGCAGATGTCTAGGTATCGTACCAATAGAGTTCAAATGCTTCTTAAAACGAGTTATTGCATCTCATATTTATGTTTCATGGTAAGATATAATATGATTTGCGAAGTGTTATGTATACCTCGTATTCTCTTCAGAAGAAAGTAAATGCGACACTTCCTTGCAAGGAATTAGCGTTTGCAGATGTCTACGTATCGTCGGGATAGAGTTCTAATGCTTCTCAAAACGCGATATCGCATCTCATTTCTATGTTTCATGATAAGGTATAATATTAATTGCGAAGTGTTATGTAAACCTCGCATTCACTTCAAAAGTACGTAAATGCGACACTTCCTTGCAAGGAAATAGCGTTTGCAGATGTCTAGGTATCGTAGCAATAGAGTTCTAATGCTTCTTAAAACGCGATATCGCATCTCATTTCTATGTTTCATGGTAAGATATAATATGATTTGCGAAGTGTTATGTATTCCTCGTCTACACTTCAAATGAATGTGATTGCGACACTTCCTCGCTAGGATATAGCGTTTGCAGATGTCTACGTATCGTAGCAATAGATTTCCAATGCTTCTTAAAACGCGATATCGCATCACATTTCTATGTTTCATGGTAAGATATAATATGATTTGCGAAGTGTCATGTATTCCCCCGTCTACACTTCAAATGAATGTAAATGCCACACTTCCTTGCAAGGAAATAGCGTTTGCAGATGTCTACGTATCGAAGCAATAGAGTTCAAATGCTTCTTAAAACGAGATATTGCATCTCATATTTATGTTTCATGATAAGATATAATATTCATTGCGAAGTGTTATGCATTCCTCGTCTATGATCAAATGAATGAAAATGCGACACTTCCTAGCAAGGAAATAGCGTTTGCAGATGCCTACGTATCGTAGCAATAGAGTTCTAATGCTTCTTAAAACGCGATATCGAATCTCATTTCTATGTTTCATGGTAAGATATAATATTATTTGCGAAGTGTTATGTATTCCTCGTCTACACTTCATATGAATGTTAATGCGACACTTCCTTGCTAGGAAATAGCGTTTGCAGATGTCTACCTATCGTAGCAATAGAGTTCTAATGCTTCTTAAAACGCGATATCGACTCCTCACTTCCATGTTTCATGACAAGATGTAATATTCATTGCGAAGTGTTATTTATTTCACGTCTACACTTCAATGAATGTAAATGCGACACTTCCTTGCTAGGAAATAGCGCTTGCAGATGTCAACGTATCGTAGCAATAGGGATCTAATGCTTCTTAAAACGCGATATCGCATCTCATTTCTATGTTTCATGGTAAGATATGATATGATTTACGAAGTGTTATGTAGTACACGTCTACACTTCAAAATGAATGTGAAAGCGACACTTCCTTGCTAGGAAATAGCGTTTGCAGATGTCTACGTACCGCAGGGATGGAGTTTTAGTGCTTCTTAGAACGTGATATCGCATCTCATTTCTATGTTTCATGATAAGATGTTATATTCATTGCGAAGTGTTATGTAGTCCACGTCTACACTTCAAATGAATGTGATGCGACACTTTCCTTGCTAGGAAATAGCGTTTGCAGATGTCTACGTATCGTAGGGATGGAGTTCTAGTGCTTCTTAAAACGTGATATCGCATCTCATTTCTATGTTTCATGATAAGATGTAATATTCATTGCGAAGTGTTATGTAGTCCTCGTCTACACTTCAAATGAATGTAAATGCAATACTTCCTTGCAAGGAAATAGCGTTTGCAGATGTCTACGTATCGAAGCAATAGAGTTCAAATGCTTCTTAAAACGAGATATTGCATCTCATATCTATGTTTCATGGTAAGATATAATATTCATTGCGAAGTGTTACGCATTCCTCATCTACGATTCAAATGGATGTAGTTGCGACACTTCCTTGCTAGGAAGTAGCGTTTGCAAATGTCCACGTATCGAAGCAATAGAGTTCAAGTGCTTCTTAAACGCGATATCGCATCTCATTTCTAGTTTCATGGTAAGATAGAATATGATTTGCGAATTGTTATGTAGTCCTCGTCTACACTTCAAATGAATGTAAATGCGACACATCCTTGCTAGGAAATGGCGTTTGCAGATGTCTACGTATCGTAGGGATGGGGTTCTAATGCTTCTTAGAACGTGATATCGCATCTCACTTCTATGTTTCATGATAAGATGTAATATTCATTGCGAAGTGTTATGTATTCCTCGTCTACACTTCAAATGAATGTAAATGCGACACTTCCTTGCTTGGAAATAGCGTTTGCAGATGTCTACGTATCGTAGCAATAGAGTTCTTATGATTCTTAAAACGCGTAATCGCATCTCATTCCTATGTCGCATGATAGGATATAATATTCATTGTAAAGTGTTATGTATACCTCGTATTCTCTTCAGAAGAATGTAAATGCGACACTTCCTTGCAAGGAATTAGCGTTTGCAGATGTCTACGTATCGTAGGGATGGGGTTCTAATGCTTCTTAGAACGTGATATCGCATCTCACTTCTATGTTTCATGATAAGATGTAATATTCATTGCGAAGTGTCATATATTCCTCGTCTACACTTCAAATGAATGTAAATGCGACACTTCCATGCTAGGAAATAGCGTCTGCAGATGTCTAGGTATCGTAGCAGTAGAGTTCAAATGCTTCTTAAAACGAGATATTGCATCTCATTTCTATGTTTCATGGTAAGATATAATATGATTTGCGAAGTGTTATGCATTCCTCGTCTACGATTCAAATGAATGTAATTGCGACACTTCCTTGCAAGGAAATAGCGTTTGCAGATGTCTAGGTATCGTAGCAATAGAGTTCTAATGCTTCCTAAAACGCGATATCGCATCTCATTTCAATGTTTCATGGTAAGATATAATATGATTTGCGAAGTGTTATGTATTCCTCGTCTACACTTCAAATGAATGTAAATACGACACTTCCTTGCTAGGAAATAGTGTCTGCAGGTGTCTAGGAATCGTAGCGATAGAGTTCTAACGCTTCTTAAAACGCGATATCGCATCTCATTTCTATGTTGCATGATAGGATATAATATTCATTGTAAAGTGTTATGTATACCTCGTATTCTCTTCAGAAGAATGTAAATGCAATACTTCCTTGCATGGAAATAGCGTTTGCAGATGTCAACGAATCGAAGCAATAGAGTTCAAATGATTCTTAAAACGAGATATTGCATCTCATATTTATGTTTCATGATAAGATTTAATATTCATTGCGAAGTGTTATGCATTCCTCGTCTATGATTCAAATGAACGTAAATGTGACACGTCCTTGCAAAGAAATAGCGTTTGCAGATGTCTAGGTATCGTAGCAGTAGAGCTCTAATGCTCCCCAAAACGCGATATCGCATCTCATTTCTATGTTTCATGGTAAGATATAATATGATTTGCGAAGTGTTATGTATTCCTCGTCTACGATTCAAATGAAAATAAATGCGACACTTCCTTGCCAGGAAATAGCGTCTGCAGATGTCTAGGTATCGTAGCGATAGAGTTCTAATGCTTCTTAAGACGCGATATCGCATCTCATTTCTATGTTTCATGGTAAGATATAATATGATTTGCGGAGTGTTATGTATTCCTCGTCTACACTTCATATGAATGTAAATGCGACACTTCTTTGCAAGGAAATAGCGTTTGCAGATGTCTACCCATCGTAGCAATAGAGTTCTAATGCTTCTTAAAACGCGATATCGCATTTCATTTCTATGTTTCATGGTAAGATATAATATGATTTGCGAAGTGTCATGTATTCCTCGTCTACACTTCAAATGAATGTAAATGCGACACTTCCTTGCTAGGAAACAGCGTCTGCAGATGTCTAGGTATCGTAGCAATAGAGTTCAAATGCTTCTTAAAACGAGATATTGCATCTCATATCTTTGTTTCATGATAAGATATAATATTCATTGCGAAGTGTTATGCATTCCTCGTATACGATTCAAATGAGTGTAAATGCGACACTTCCTTGCAAGGAAATAGCGTTTGCAGATGTCTACGTATCGTAGCAATAGAGTTCTTATGATTCTTAAAACTTGATATCGCATCTCATTTCTATATTTCATGGTAAGATATAATATGATTTGCGAAGTGTTATGTATTCCTCGCCTACACTTCAAATGAATGTAAATGCGACACTTCCTTGCTAGGAAATAGTGTCTGGAGATGTCTAGGTATCGTAGCGATAGAGTTCTAATGCTTCATAAAACGCGATATCGCATCTCATTTCTATGTTTCATGGAAAGATATATTATGATTTGCGAAGTGTCATGTATTCCTCGTCTACGATTCAAATGAATGTAAATGCGACACTTCCTTGCAAGGAAATAGTGTTTGCAGATGTCTAGGTATCGTAGCAATAGAGTTCAAATGCTTCTTAAAACGAGATATTGCATCTCATTTCTATGTTTCATGATAAGATATAATATTCATTGCGAAGTGTTATGCATTCCTCGTCTGCGATTCAAATGAAGGTAAATGCGACACTTCCTTGCAAGGAAATAGCGATTGCAGATGTCTACGTATCGTAGCATTAGCTTTCTAATGCTTCTTAAAACGCGATATCGCGTCTCATTTCTATCTTTCATGGTAAGATATAATATGATTTGCGAAGTGTCATGTATTCCTCTTCTACACTTCAAATGAATGTAAATGTGACTCTTCCTTGCAAGGAAACAGCGTTTGCAGATGTCTACCTATCGTAGCATTAGAGTTCTAATGCTTCTTAAAACGCGATATCGCATCTCATTTCCATGTTTCATGGTAAGATATAATATGATTTGCGAAGTGTTATGTATTCCTCGTCTACACTTCAAATGAATGTAAATGCGACACTTCCTTGCAAAGAAATAGCGATTGCAGATGTCTACGTATCGTAGCAATAGAGTACATATGATTCTTAGAACGGGATATTGCATCTCATACCTATGTTTCATGATATGATATAATATTCATTGCGAAGTGTTATGCACTCCTCATCTACGATTCAAATGAATGTAAATGCGACACTTCCTTGCAAGGAAATAGCGTTTGCAGATGTCTACGTATCGTAGCAATAGAGTTCTTATGATTCTTAAAACTTGATATCGCATCTCATTTCTATGTTTCATGGTAAGATATAATATGATTTGCGAAGTGTTATGTATTCCTCGTCTACACTTCAAATAAATGTAAATGCGACACTTCCTTGCAGGGAAATAGCGTTTGCAGATGTCTACGTATCGAAGCAATAGAGTTCAAATGCTTCTTAAAACGAGATATTGCATCTCATATCTATGTTTCGTGATAAGATATAATATTCATTGCGAATTGTTATGCATTCCTCGTCTACGATTCAAATGAATGTAATTGCGACACTTCCTTGCAAGGAAATAGCGTTTGCAGATGTCTACGTATAGTAGCAATAGAGTTCTTATGATTCTTAAAACGCGAAATCGCATCTCATTTCTATGTTTCATGGTAAGATATAATATGATTTGCGAAGTGTTATGTATTCATCGTCTACACTTCATATGAATGTAAATGCGACACTTCCTTGCAAGGAAATAGCGTTTGCAGATGTCTACGTATCGAAGCAATAGAGTTCTAATGCTTCTTTAAAAGCGATATCGAATCTCATTTCTATGTTTCATGGTAAGATATAATATGATTTGCGAAGTGTTATGTATTCCTCGTCTACACTTCAAATGAATGTAAATGCGACACTTCCTTGCAAGGAAATAGCGATTGCAGATGTCTACATATCGTAGCAATAGAGTTCATATGATTCTTAGAACGGGATATTGCATCTCATATCTATGTATCATGATATGATATAATATTCATTGCGAAGTGTTATGCATTCCTCGTCTACGACTCAAATGAATGTAAATGCGACACTTCCTTGCAAGGAAATAGTGTTTGCAGATGTCTAGGTATCGTAGCAATAGAGTTCAAATGCTTCTTAAAACGAGATATTGCATCTCATTTCTATGTTTCATGATAAGATATAATATTCATTGCGAAGTGTTATGCATTCCTCGTCTTCGATTCAAATGAAAGTAAATGCGACACTTCCTTGCAAGGAAATAGCGATTGCAGATGTCTACGTATCGTAGCATTAGCTTTCTAATGCTTCTTAAAACGCGATATCGCGTCTCATTTCTATCTTTCATGGTAAGATATAATATGATTTGCGATGTGTCATGTATTCCTCTTCTACACTTCAAATGAATGTAAATGTGACTCTTCCTTGCAAGGAAACAGCGTTTGCAGATGTCTACCTATCGTAGCAGTAGAGTTCTAGTTCTTCTTAAAACGCGATATCGCATCTCATTTCCATGTTTCATGGTAAGATATAATATGATTTGCGAAGTGTTATGTATTCCTCGTCTACACTTCAAATGAATGTAAATGCGACACTTCCTTGCAAGGAAATAGCGATTGCAGATGTCTACGTATCGTAGCAATAGAGTACATATGATTCTTAGAACGGGATATTGCATCTCATATCTATGTTTCATGATATGATATAATATTCATTGCGAAGTGTTATGCATTCCTCGTCTAGGATTCAAATGAATGTAAATGCGACACTTCCTTGCAAGGAAATAGCGTTTGCAGATGTCTACGTATCGTAGCAATAGAGTTCTTATGATTCTTAAAACTTGATATCGCATCTCATTTCTATGTTTCATGGTAAGATATAATATGATTTGCGAAGTGTTATGTATTCCTCGCCTACACTTCAAATGAATGTAAATGCGACACTTCCTTGCTAGGAAATAGTGTCTGGAGATGTCTAGGTATCGTAGCGATAGAGTTCTAATGCTTCATAAAACGCGATATCGCATCTCATTTCTATGTTTCATGGAAAGATATATTATGATTTGCGAAGTGTCATGTATTCCTCGTCTACGATTCAAATGAATGTAAATGCGACACTTCCTTGCAAGGAAATAGTGTTTGCAGATGTCTAGGTATCGTAGCAATAGAGTTCAAATGCTTCTTAAAACGAGATATTGCATCTCATTTCTATGTTTCATGATAAGATATAATATTCATTGCGAAGTGTTATGCATTCCTCGTCTGCGATTCAAATGAAGGTAAATGCGACACTTCCTTGCAAGGAAATAGCGATTGCAGATGTCTACGTATCGTAGCATTAGCTTTCTAATGCTTCTTAAAACGCGATATCGCGTCTCATTTCTATCTTTCATGGTAAGATATAATATGATTTGCGAAGTGTCATGTATTCCTCTTCTACACTTCAAATGAATGTAAATGTGACTCTTCCTTGCAAGGAAACAGCGTTTGCAGATGTCTACCTATCGTAGCATTAGAGTTCTAATGCTTCTTAAAACGCGATATCGCATCTCATTTCCATGTTTCATGGTAAGATATAATATGATTTGCGAAGAGTTATGTATTCCTCGTCTACACTTCAAATGAATGTAAATGCGACACTTCCTTGCAAAGAAATAGCGATTGCAGATGTCTACGTATCGTAGCAATAGAGTACATATGATTCTTAGAACGGGATATTGCATCTCATACCTATGTTTCATGATATGATATAATATTCATTGCGAAGTGTTATGCACTCCTCATCTACGATTCAAATGAATGTAAATGCGACACTTCCTTGCAAGGAAATAGCGTTTGCAGATGTCTACGTATCGTAGCAATAGAGTTCTTATGATTCTTAAAACTTGATATCGCATCTCATTTCTATGTTTCATGGTAAGATATAATATGATTTGCGAAGTGTTATGTATTCCTCGTCTACACTTCAAATAAATGTAAATGCGACACTTCCTTGCAGGGAAATAGCGTTTGCAGATGTCTACGTATCGAAGCAATAGAGTTCAAATGCTTCTTAAAACGAGATATTGCATCTCATATCTATGTTTCGTGATAAGATATAATATTCATTGCGAATTGTTATGCATTCCTCGTCTACGATTCAAATGAATGTAATTGCGACACTTCCTTGCAAGGAAATAGCGTTTGCAGATGTCTACGTATAGTAGCAATAGAGTTCTTATGATTCTTAAAACGCGAAATCGCATCTCATTTCTATGTTTCATGGTAAGATATAATATGATTTGCGAAGTGTTATGTATTCATCGTCTACACTTCATATGAATGTAAATGCGACACTTCCTTGCAAGGAAATAGCGTTTGCAGATGTCTACGTATCGAAGCAATAGAGTTCTAATGCTTCTTTAAAAGCGATATCGAATCTCATTTCTATGTTTCATGGTAAGATATAATATGATTTGCGAAGTGTTATGTATTCCTCGTCTACACTTCAAATGAATGTAAATGCGACACTTCCTTGCAAGGAAATAGCGATTGCAGATGTCTACATATCGTAGCAATAGAGTTCATATGATTCTTAGAACGGGATATTGCATCTCATATCTATGTATCATGATATGATATAATATTCATTGCGAAGTGTTATGCATTCCTCGTCTACGACTCAAATGAATGTAAATGCGACACTTCCTTGCAAGGAAATAGTGTTTGCAGATGTCTAGGTATCGTAGCAATAGAGTTCAAATGCTTCTTAAAACGAGATATTGCATCTCATTTCTATGTTTCATGATAAGATATAATATTCATTGCGAAGTGTTATGCATTCCTCGTCTTCGATTCAAATGAAAGTAAATGCGACACTTCCTTGCAAGTAAATAGCGATTGCAGATGTCTACGTATCGTAGCATTAGCTTTCTAATGCTTCTTAAAACGCGATATCGCGTCTCATTTCTATCTTTCATGGTAAGATATAATATGATTTGCGATGTGTCATGTATTCCTCTTCTACACTTCAAATGAATGTAAATGTGACTCTTCCTTGCAAGGAAACAGCGTTTGCAGATGTCTACCTATCGTAGCAGTAGAGTTCTAGTGCTTCTTAAAACGCGATATCGCATCTCATTTCCATGTTTCATGGTAAGATATAATATGATTTGCGAAGTGTTATGTATTCCTCGTCTACACTTCAAATGAATGTAAATGCGACACTTCCTTGCAAGGAAATAGCGATTGCAGATGTCTACGTATCGTAGCAATAGAGTACATATGATTCTTAGAACGGGATATTGCATCTCATATCTATGTTTCATGATATGATATAATATTCATTGCGAAGTGTTATGCATTCCTCGTCTAGGATTCAAATGAATGTAAATGCGACACTTCCTTGCAAGGAAATAGCGTTTGCAGATGTCTACGTATCGTAGCAATAGAGTTCTTATGATTCTTAAAACTTGATATCGCATCTCATTTCTATGTTTCATGGTAAGATATAATATGATTTGCGAAGTGTTATGTATTCCTCGTCTACACTTCATATGAATGTAAATGCGACACTTCCTTGCAAGGAAATAGCGTTTGCAGATGTCTACGTATCGAAGCAATAGAGTTCAAATGCTTCTTAAAACGAGATATTGCATCCCATATCTATGTTTCATGATAAGATATAATATTCATTGCAAAGTGTTATGCATTCCTCGTCTACGATTCAAATGAATGTAAATGCGACACTTCCTTGCCAGGAAATAGCGTCTGCAGATGTCTAGGTATCGTAGCGATAGAGTTCTAATGCTTCTTAAAACGCGATATCGCGTCTCATTTCTATCTTTCATGGTAAGATATAATATGATTTGCGAAGTGTCATGTATTCCTCTTCTACACTTCAAATGAATGTAAATGTGACTCTTCCTTGCAAGGAAACAGCGTTTGCAGATGTCTACCTATCGTAGCTGTAGAGTTCTAATGCTTCTTAAAACGCGATATCGCATCTCATTTCCATGTTTCATGGTAAGATATAATATGATTTGCGAAGTGTTATGTATTCCTCGTCTACACTTCAAATGAATGTAAATGCGACACTTCCTTGCAAGGAAATAGCGTTTGCAGATGTCTACGTATCGAAGCAATAGAGTTCAAATGCTTCTTAAAACGAGATATTGCATCCCATATCTATGTTTCATGATAAGATATAATATTCATTGCAAAGTGTTATGCATTCCTCGTCTACGATTCAAATGAAAGTAAATGCGACACTTCCTTGCCAGGAAATAGCGTCTGCAGATGTCTAGGTATCGTAGCGATAGAGTTCTAATGCTTCTTAAAACGCGATATCGCATCTCATTTCTATGTTTCATGGTAAGATATAATATGATTTGCGGAGTGTCATGTATTCCACGTCTACGCTTCATATGAATGTAAATGCGACACTTCCTTGCAAGGAAATAGCGTTTGCAGATGTCTACCTATCGTAGCAATAGAGTTCTAATGCTTCTTAAAACGCGATATCGCATTTCATTTCTATGTTTCATGGTAAGATATAATATGATTTGCGATGTGTCATGTATTCCTCGTCTACACTTCAAATGAATGTAAATGCGACACTTCCTTGCAAGGAAATAGCGTTTGCAGATGTCTACGTATCGAAGCAATAGAGTTCAAATGCTTCTTAAAACGAGATATTGCATCCCATATCTATGTTTCATGATAAGATATAATATTCATTGCAAAGTGTTATGCATTCCTCGTCTACGATTCAAATGAATGTAAATGCGACACTTCCTTGCCAGGAAATAGCGTCTGCAGATGTCTAGGTATCGTAGCGATAGAGTTCTAATGCTTCTTAAAACGCGATATCGCATCTCATTTCTATATTTCATGGTAAGATATAATATGATTTGCGGAGTGTTATGTATTCCATGTCTACGCTTCATATGAGTGTTCATGCGACACTTCCTTGCAAGGAAATAGCGTTTGCAGATGTCTACCTATCGTAGCAATAGAGTTCTAATGCTTCTTAAAACGCGATATCGCATTTAATTTCTATGTTTCATGGTAAGATATAATATGACTTGCGAAGTGTCATGTATTCCTCGTCTACACTTCAAATGAATGTAAATGCGACACTTCCTTGCTAGGAAACAGCGTCTGCAGATGTCTAGGTATCGTAGCAATAGAGTTCAAATGCTTCTTAAAACGAGATATTGCATCTCATATCTTTGTTTCATGTTAAGATATAATATTCATTGCGAAGTGTTATGCATTCCTCGTATACGATTCAAATGAGTGTAAATGCGACACTTCCTTGCAAGGAAATAGCGTTTGCAGATGTCTACGTATCGTAGCAATAAAGTTCTAATGCTTCTTAAAACTCGATATCGCATCTCATTTCTATGTTTCATGGTAAGATATAATATGATTTGCGAAGTGTTATGTATTCCTCGTCTACACTTCAAATGAATGTAAATGCGGCACTTCCTTGCAAGGAAATAGCGTTTGCAGATGTCTACGTATCGAAGCAATAGAGTTCAAATGCTTCTTAAAACGAGATATTGCATCCCATATCTATGTTTCATGATAAGATATAATATTCATTGCAAAGTGTTATGCATTCCTCGTCTACGATTCAAATGAATGTAAATGCGACACTTCCTTGCCAGGAAATAGCGTCTGCAGATGTCTAGGTATCGTAGCGATAGAGTTCAAATGCTTCTTAAAACGAGATATTGCATCCCATATCTATGTTTCATGATAAGATATAATATTCATTGCAAAGTGTTATGCATTCCTCGTCTACGATTCAAATGAAAGTAAATGCGACACTTCCTTGCCAGGAAATAGCGTCTGCAGATGTCTAGGTATCGTAGCGATAGAGTTCTAATGCTTCTTAAAACGCGATATCGCATCTCATTTCTATGTTTCATGGTAAGATATAATATGATTTGCGGAGTGTCATGTATTCCACGTCTACGCTTCATATGAATGTAAATGCGACACTTCCTTGCAAGGAAATAGCGTTTGCAGATGTCTACCTATCGTAGCAATAGAGTTCTAATGCTTCTTAAAACGCGATGTCGCATTTCATTTCTATGTTTCATGGTAAGATATAATATGATTTGCGATGTGTCATGTATTCCTCGTCTACACTTCAAATGAATGTAAATGCGACACTTCCTTGCAAGGAAATAGCGTTTGCAGATGTCTACGTATCGAAGCAATAGAGTTCAAATGCTTCTTAAAACGAGATATTGCATCCCATATCTATGTTTCATGATAAGATATAATATTCATTGCAAAGTGTTATGCATTCCTCGTCTACGATTCAAATGAATGTAAATGCGACACTTCCTTGCCAGGAAATAGCGTCTGCAGATGTCTAGGTATCGTAGCGATAGAGTTCTAATGCTTCTTAAAACGCGATATCGCATCTCATTTCTATATTTCATGGTAAGATATAATATGATTTGCGGAGTGTTATGTATTCCATGTCTACGCTTCATATGAGTGTTCATGCGACACTTCCTTGCAAGGAAATAGCGTTTGCAGATGTCTACCTATCGTAGCAATAGAGTTCTAATGCTTCTTAAAACGCGATATCGCATTTAATTTCTATGTTTCATGGTAAGATATAATATGACTTGCGAAGTGTCATGTATTCCTCGTCTACACTTCAAATGAATGTAAATGCGACACTTCCTTGCTAGGAAACAGCGTCTGCAGATGTCTAGGTATCGTAGCAATAGAGTTCAAATGCTTCTTAAAACGAGATATTGCATCTCATATCTTTGTTTCATGTTAAGATATAATATTCATTGCGAAGTGTTATGCATTCCTCGTATACGATTCAAATGAGTGTAAATGCGACACTTCCTTGCAAGGAAATAGCGTTTGCAGATGTCTACGTATCGTAGCAATAGAGTTCTAATGCTTCTTAAAACTCGATATCGCATCTCATTTCTATGTTTCATGGTAAGATATAATATGATTTGCGAAGTGTTATGTATTCCTCGTCTACACTTCAAATGAATGTAAATGCGGCACTTCCTTGCAAGGAAATAGCGTTTGCAGATGTCTACGTATCGAAGCAATAGAGTTCAAATGCTTCTTAAAACGAGATATTGCATCCCATATCTATGTTTCATGATAAGATATAATATTCATTGCAAAGTGTTATGCATTCCTCGTCTACGATTCAAATGAATGTAAATGCGACACTTCCTTGCCAGGAAATAGCGTCTGCAGATGTCTAGGTATCGTAGCGATAGAGTTCAAATGCTTCTTAAAACGAGATATTGCATCTCATTTCTATGTTTCATGATAAGATATAATATTCATTGCGAAGTGTTATGCATTCCTCGTCTGCGATTCAAATGAAAGTAAATGCGACACTTCCTTGCAAGGAAATAGCGATTGCAGATGTCTACGTATCGTAGCGATAGAGTTCTAATGCTTCTTAAAACGCGATATCGCATCTCATATCTATGTTTCATGATAAGATATAATATTCATTGCGAAGTGTTATGCATTCCTCGTCTACGATTCAAATGAATGTAAATGCGACACTTCCTTGCAAGGAAATAGCGATTGCAGATGTCTACGTATCGTAGCAATAGAGTTCAAATGCTTCTTAAAACGAGATATCGCATCTCATTTCTATGTTTCATGGTAAGATATAATATGATTTGCGAAGTGTTATGTACTCCTCGTCTGCACTTCAAATGAATGTAAATGCGACACTTCCTTGCTAGGAAATAGTGTCTGCAGATATCTAAGTATCATAGCGATAGAGTTCTAATGCTTCTTAAAACGCGATATCGCATCTCATTTCTTTGTTTCATGGTAAGATATAACATGATTTGCGAAGTGTTATGTATTCCTCGTCTACACTCCAAATGAATGTGAATGCGATACTTCCTCGCTAGGAAATTGCGTTTGCAGATGTCTACGTATCGTAGCATTAGCTTTCTAATGCTTCTTAAAACGCGATATCGCGTCTCATTTCTATCTTTCATGGTAAGATATAATATGATTTGCGACGTGTCATGTATTCCTCTTCTACACTTCAAATGAATGTAAGTGTGACACTTCCTTGCAAGGAAATAGCGTCTGCAGATGTCTAGGTATCGTAGCAATAGATTTCTAATGCTTCTTAAAACGCGATATCGCATCTCATTTCTATGTTTCATGGTAAGATATAATATGATTTGCGAAGTGTCATGTATTCCACGTCTACACTTCAAGTGAATGTAAATGCGACACTTCCTTGCCAGGAAATAGCGTCTGCAGATGTCTAAGTATCGTAGCAATAGAGTTCAAATGCTTCTTAAAACGAGATATCGGATCTCATTTCTATGTTTCATGGTAAGATATAATATGATTTGCGAAGTATTATGTATTCCTCGTCTACACTTCATATGAATGTAAATGCGACACTTCCTTGCAAGGAAATAGCGTCTCCAGATGTCTACGTATCGTAGCAGTGGAGTTCTTATGATACTTAAAACGCGATATCGCATCTCATTTCTATGTTTCATGGTAAGATATAATATGATTTGCGAAGTGTCATGTATTCCTCCTCTACACTTCAAATGAAAGTAAATGCGACACTTCCTTGCTAGGAAACAGCGTCTGCCGATGTCTAGGTATCGTAGCAATGGAGTTCAAATGCTTCTTAAAACGAGATATTGCATCTCATATCTATGTTTCATGATAAGATATAATATTCATTGCGAAGTGTTATGCATTCCTCGTATACGATTCAAATGAATGTAAATGCGACACTTCCTTGCAGGGAAATAGCGTTTGCAGATGTCTACGTATCGTAGCAATAGAGTTCTTATGATTCTTAAAACGCGATATCGCATCTCACTTCTATGTTTTATGGTAGGATATAATATGATTTGCGAAGTGTTATGTATTCCTCGTCTACACTTCAAATGAATGTAAATGCGACACTTCCTTGCTAGGAAATAGTGTCTGGAGATGTCTAGGTATCGTAGCGATAGAGTTCTAATGCTTCTTAAAACGCGATGTCGCATCTCATTTCTATGTTTCATGGTAAGATATAATATGATTTGCGAAGTGTTATGTACTCCTCGTCTGCACTTCAAATGAATGTAAATGCGACACTTCCTTGCTAGGAAATAGTGTCTGCAGATATCTAAGTATCGTAGCGATAGAGTTCTAATGCTTCTTAAAACGCGATATCGCATCTCATTTCTATGTTTCATGGTAGGATATAATATGATTTGCGAAGTGTTATGTATTCCTCGTCTACACTTCAAATGAATGTGAATGCGACACTTCCTTGCAAGGAAATAGCGTTTGCAGATGTCTACGTATTGTAGCAATAGAGTTCTTATGATTCTTAAAACTTGATATCGCATCTCATTTCTATGTTTCATGGTAAGATATAATATGATTTGCGAAGTGTTATGTATTCCTCGTCTACACTTCAAATGAATGTAAATGCGACACTTCCTTGCAAGGAAATAGCGTTTGCAGATGTCTACGTATCGTAGCAATAGATTTCTAATGCTTCTTAAAACGCGATATCGCATCTTATTTCTTTGTTTCATGGTAAGATATAATATGATTTGCGAAGTGTTATGTATTCCTCGTCTACACTTCATATGAATGTAAATGCGACACTTCCTTGCAAGGAAATAGCGTCTCCAGATGTCTTGGTATCGTAGCAATGGAGTTCAAATGCTTCTTAAAACGAGATATTGCATCTCATATCTATGTCTCATGATAAGATATAATTTTCATTGCGAAGTGTTATGCATTCCTCGTATACGATTCAAATGAATGTAAATGCGACAATTCCTTCCAAGGAAATACCGTCTGCAGATGTCTACGTATCGTAGCAATAGATTTCTAATGCTTCTTAAAACGCGATATCGCATCTCATTTCTATGTTTCATGGAAAGATATAATATGATTTGCGACGTGTCATGTATTCCTCGTCTACACTTCAAATGAATGTAAATGCGACACTTCCTTGCTAGGAAATACCGTCTGCAGATGTCTAGGTATCGTAGCAATAGATTTCTAATGCTTCTTAAAACGCGATATCGCATCTCATATCTATGTTTCATGGTAAGATATAATATGATTTGCGAAGTGTCATGTATTCCTCGTCTACACTTCAAGTGAATGTAAATGCGACACTTCCTTGCCAGGAAATAGCGTCTGCAGATGCCTAAGTATCGTAGCAATAGAGTTCAAATGCTTCTTAAAACGAGATATTGCATCTCATATCTATGTTTCATGATAAGATATAATTTTCATTGCGAAGTGTTATGCATTCCTCGTATACGATTCAAATGAGTGTAAATGCGATACTTCCTTGCAAGCAAATAGTGTTTGCAGATGTCTAGGTATCGTAGCAATAGAGTTCAAATGCTTCTTAAATGAAGATATTGCATCTCATATCTATGTTTCATGATAAGATATATTATTCATTGCGAAGCGTTATACATTCCTCGTCTACGATTCAAATGAATGTAAATGCGACACTTCCTTGCAAGGAAATAGCGTTTGCAGATGTCTACGTATCGTAGCAATAGAGTTCTTATGATTCTTAAAACGCGATATCGCATCTCATTTCTATGTTTCATGGTAAAATATAATATGATTTGCGAAGTGTTATGTATTCCTCGTCTACACTTCAAATGAATGTAAATGCGACACTTCGTTGCTAGGAAATAGTGTCTGCAGATGTCTAGGTATCGTAGCTATAGAGTTCTGATGCTTCTTAAAACGCGATATCGCATCTCATTTCTATGTTTCATGGTAAGATATAATATGATTTGTGAAGTGTTATGTATTCCTCGTCTACACTTCAAATGAATGTGAATGCGACACTTCCTTGCAAGGAAATAGCGTTTGCAGATGTCTACCTATTGTAGCAACAGAGTTCTTATGATTCTTAAAACTTGATATCGCATCTCATATCTATGTTTCATAATAAGATATATTATTCATTGCGAAGTGTTATACATTCCGCGTCTACGATTCAAATCAATGTAAATGCGACACTTCCTTGCAAGGAAATAGCGTTTGCAGATGTCTACGTATTGTAGCAATAGAGTTCTTATGATTCTTAAAACGCGATATCGCATCTCATTTCTATGTTTCATGGTAAGATATAATATGATTTGCGAAGTGTTATGTATTCCTCGTCTACACTTCATATGAATGTAAATGCGACACTTCCTTGCAAGGAAATAGCGTCTCCAGATGTCTAGGTATCGTAGCAATAGAGTTCTGATGCTTCTTAAAACGCGATATCGCATCTCATTTCTATGTTTCATGGAAAGATATAATATGATTTGCGAAGTGTCATGTATTCCTCGTCTACACTTCAAATGAATGTGAATGCGACACTTCCTTGCAAGGAAATAGCGTTTGCAGATGTCTACCTATTGTAGCAACAGAGTTCTTATGATTCTTAAAACTTGATATCGCATCTCATATCTATGTTTCATAATAAGATATATTATTCATTGCGAAGTGTTATACATTCCGCGTCTACGATTCAAATCAATGTAAATGCGACACTTCCTTGCAAGGAAATAGCGTTTGCAGATGTCTACGTATTGTAGCAATAGAGTTCTGATGCTTCTTAAAACGCGATATCGCATCTCATTTCTATGTTTCATCGAAAGATATAATATGATTTGCGAAGTGTCATGTATTCCTCGTCTACACTTCAAATGAATGTAAATGCGACACTTCCTTGCAAGGAAATAGCGTTTGCAGATGTCTACGTATCGTAGCAATAGATTTCTAATGCTTCTTAAAACGCGATATCGCATCTTATTTCTTTGTTTCATGGTAAGATATAATATGATTTGCGAAGTGTTATGTATTCCTCGTCTACACTTCATATGAATGTAAATGCGACACTTCCTTGCAAGGAAATAGCGTCTCCAGATGTCTAGGTATCGTAGCAATAGAGTTCAAATGCTTCTTAAAACGAGATATTGCATCTCATATCTATGTTTCATCATAAGATATAATTTTCATTGCGAAGTGTTATGCATTCCTCGTATACGAGTCAAATGAATGTAAATGCGACACTTCCTTCCAAGGAAATACCGTCTGCAGATGTCTACGTATCGTAGCAATAGATTTCTAATGATTCTTAAAACGCGATATCGCATCTCATTTCTATGTTTCATGGAAAGATATAATATGATTTGCGAAGTGTCATGTATTCCTCGTCTACACTTCAAATGAATGTAAATGCGACACTTCCTTACAAGGAAATAGCGTTTGCAGATGTCTACATATCGAAGCAATAGAGTTCAAATGCTTCTTAAAACGAGATATTGCATCTCATATCTATGTTTCATGATAAGATATAATATTCATTGCGAAGTGTTATGCATTCCCCGCCTACGATTCAAATGAATGTAAATGCGACACTTCCTTGCAAGGAAATAGCGTTTGCAGATGTCTACGTATCGTAGCAATAGTGTTCTTATGATTCTTAGAACGCGATATCGCATCTCATTTCTATGTTTCATGGAAAGATATAATATGATTTGCGACGTGTCATGTATTCCTCGTCTACACTTCAAATGAATGTAAATGCGACACTTCCTTGCTAGGAAATACCGTCTGCAGATGTCTAGGTATCGTAGCAATAGATTTCTAATGCTTCTTAAAACGCGATATCGCATCTCATATCTATGTTTCATGGTAAGATATAATATGATTTGCGAAGTGTCATGTATTCCTCGTCTACACTTCAAGTGAATGTAAATGCGACACTTCCTTGCCAGGAAATAGCGTCTGCAGATGCCTAGGTATCGTAGCAATAGAGTTCAAATGCTTCTTAAAACGCGATATCGCATCTCATTTCTATGATTCATGGTAAGATATAATATGATTTGTGAAGTGTTATGTATTCCTCGTCTATACTTCATATGAATGTAAATGCGACACTTCCTTGCAAGGAAATGCCGTTTGCAGATGTCTACGTATCGAAGCAATAGAGTTCAAATGCTTCTTAAACCGAGATATTGCATCTCATATCTATGTTTCATGATAAGATATATTATTCATTGCGAAGTGTTATACATTCTTCGTCTACGATTCAAATGAATGTAAATGCGACACTTCCTTGCAAGGAAATAGCGTTTGCAGATGTCTACGTATCGTAGCAATAGAGTCCTTATGATTCTTAAAACGCGATATCGCATCTCATTTCTATGTTTCATGGTAAGATATAATATGATTTGCGAAGTGTTATGTATTCCTCGTCTACACTTCAAATGAATGTAAATGCGACACTTCCTTGCTAGGAAACAATGTCTGCAGATGTCTAGGTATCGTAGCGATAGAGTTCTAATGCTTCTTAAAACGCGATATCGCAACTCATTTTTATGTTTCATGGTAAGATGTAACATGATTTGCGAAGTGCTATGTATTCCTCGTCTGCACTTCAAATGAATGTAAATGCGACACTTCCTTCCAAGGAAATAGCGTTTGCAGATGTCTACGTATCGCAGCAATGGAGTTCTTATGATTCTTAAAACGCGATATCGCATCTCATTTCTATGTTTCATGGTAAGATATAATATGATTTGCGAAGTGTTATGTATTCCTCGTCGACACATCAAATGAATGTAAATGCGACACTTCCTTGCCAGGAAATAGCGTCTGCAGATGTCTAGGTATCGTAGCGATAGAGTTCTAATGCTTCTTAAAACGCGATATCGCACCTCATTTCTATGTTTCATGGTAAGATATAATATGATTTGCGGAGTGTTATGTATTCCTCGTCTACACTTCATATGAATGTAAATGCGACACTTCCTTGCAAGGAAATAGCGTTTGCAGATGTCTACCTATCGTAGCAATAGAGTTCTGATGCTTCTTAAAACGCGATATCGCATTTCGTTTCTATGTTTCATGGTAAGATATAATATGATTTGCGACGTGTCATGTATTCCTCGTCTACACTTCAAATGAATGTAAATGCGACACTTCCTTGCCAGGAAATAGCGTCTGCAGATGTCTAGGTATCGTAGCGATAGAGTTCAAATGCTTCTTAAAACGAGATATTGCATCTCATATCTATGTTTCATGATAAGATATAATATTCATTGCGAAGTGTTATGCATTCCTCGTATACGATTCAAATGAGTGTAAATGCGACACTTCCTTGCAAGGAAATAGCGTTTGCAGATGTCTACGTATCGTAGCAATGGAGTTCTTATGATACTTAAAACGCGATATCGCATCTCATTTCTATGTTTCATGGTAAGATATAATATGATTTGCGAAGTGTCATGTATTCCTCGTCTGCACTTCAAATGAATGTAAATGCGACACTTCCTTCCAAGGAAATAGCGTTTGCAGATGTCTACGTATCGTAGCAATAGAGTTCTTATGATTCTTAAAATGCGATTTCGCATCTCATGTCTATGTTTCATGGTAAGATATAATATGATTTGCGAAGTGTCATGTATTCCTCGTCTACACTTCAAATGAATGTAAATGCGACGCTTCCTTGCAAGGAAATAGCGTTTGCAGATGTCTACGTATCGTAGCAATGGATTTCTGATGCTGCTTAGAACGCGATATTGCATCTCATTTCTATGTTTCATGGTAAGATATAATATGATTTGCGAAGAGTCATGTATTCCTCGTCTACACTTCAAATGAATGTAAATGCGACACTTCATTGCAAAAAAATAGCGTATGCAGATGTCTACGTATCGAAGCAATAGAGTTCAAATGCTTCTTAAAACGAGATATTGCATCTCATATCTATGTATCATGATAAGATATAATATTCATTGCGAAGTGTTATGCATTCCTCGTCTACGATTCAAATTAATGTAAATGCGACACTTCCTTGCAAGGAAATAGCGTTTGCAGATGTCTACGTATCGAAGCAATAGAGTTGAAATGCTTCTTAAAACGCGATATCGCATCTCATTTCTATGTTTCATGGTAAGATATAATATGAGTTGCGAAGTAACATGTGTTCCTCGTCAACACTTCAAATGAATGTAAATGCGACACTTCCTTGCTAGGAAATAGCGTCTGCAGATGTCTAGGTATCGTAGCAATAGATTTCTAATGCTTCTTAGAATGCGATATCGCATCTCATTTCTATGTTTCATGGTAAGATATAATATGATTTGCGAAGTGTCATGTATTCCTCGTCTACACCTCAAGTGAATGTAAATGCGACACTTCCTTGCCAGGAAATAGCGTCTGCAGATGTCTAGGTATCGTAGCAATAGAGTTCAAATGCTTCTTAAAACGAGATATTGCATCTCATATCTATGTTTCATGATAAGATATAATATTCATTGCGAAGTGTTATGCATTCCTCGTATACGATTCAAATGAGTGTAAATGCGACACTTCCTTGCAAGGAAATAGTGTTTGCAGATGTCTAGGTATCGTAGCAATAGAGTTCAAATGCTTCTTAAAACGAGATATTGCATCTTATATCTATGTTTCATGATAAGATATATTATTCATTGCGAAGTGTTATACATTCCTCGTCTACGATTCAAATGAATGTAAATGCGACACTTCCTTGCAAGGAAATAGCGTTTGCAGATGTCTACGTATCGTAGCAATAAAGTTCTTATGATTCTTAAAACGCGATATCGCATCTCATTTCTATGTTTCATGGTAAGATATAATATGATTTGCGAAGTGTTATGTATTCCTCGTCTACACTTCACATGAATGTAAATGCGACACTTCCTTGCAAGGAAATAGCGTTTGCAGATGTCTACCTATCGTAGCAGTAAAGTTCTGATGCTTCTTAAAACGCGATATCGCATTTCGTTTCTATGTTTCATGGTAAGATATAATATGCTTTGCGACGTGTCATGTATTCCTCGTCTACACTTCAAATGAATGTAAATGCACACTTCCTTGCCAGGAAATAGCGTCTGCAGATGTCTAGGTATCGTAGCAATAGAGTTCAAATGCTTCTTAAAACGAGATATTGCATCTCATATCTATGTTTCATGATAAGATATAATATACATTGCGAAGTGTTATGCATTCCTCGTATACGATTCAAATGAGTGTAAATGCGACACTTCCTTGCAAGGAAATAGCGTTTGCAGATGTCTACGTATCGTAGCAATGGAGTTCTTATGATACTTAAAACGCGATATCGCATCTCATTTCCATGTTTCATGGTAAGATATAATATGATTTGCGACGTGTCATGTATTCCTCGTCTACACTTCAAATGAATGTAAATGCGACACTTCCTTGCTAGGAAATAGCGTCTGCAGATGTCTAGGTATCGTAGCAATAGATTTCTAATGCTTCTTAAAACGCGATATCGCATCTCATATCTATGTTTCATGGTAAGATATAACATGATTTGCGAAGTGCTATGTATTCCTCGTCTACACTTCAAATGAATGTGAATGCGATACTTCCTCGCTAGGAAATAGCGTTTGGAGATGTCTACGTATCGTAGCATCAGCTTTCTAATGCTTCTTAAAACGCGATATCGCGTCTCATTTCTATGTTTCATGGTAAGATATAATATGATTTGCGAAGTGTCATGTATTCCTCGTCTACACTTCAAGTGAATGTAAATGCGACACTTCCTTGCCAGGAAATAGCGTCTGCAGATATCTACGTATCGTAGCAATAGATTTCTAATGCTTCTTAAAACGAGATATCGCATCTCATTTCTATGTTTCATGGAAAGATATAATATGATTTGCGACGTGTCATGTATTCCTCGTCTACACTTCAAATGAATGTAAATGCGACACTTCCTTGCTAGGAAATACCGTCTGCAGATGTCTAGGTATCGTAGCAATAGATTTCTAATGCTTCTTAAAACGCGATATCGCATCTCATATCTATGTTTCATGGTAAGATATAATATGATTTGCGAAGTGTCATGTATTCCTCGTCTACACTTCAAGTGAATGTAAATGCGACACTTCCTTGCCAGGAAATAGCGTCTGCAGATGCCTACGTATCGTAGCAATAGAGTTCAAATGCTTCTTAAAACGCGATATCGCATCTCATTTCTATGATTCATGGTAAGATATAATATGATTTGTGAAGTGTTATGTATTCCTCGTCTATACTTCATATGAATGTAAATGCGACACTTCCTTGCAAGGAAATGGCGTTTGCAGATGTCTACGTATCGAAGCAATAGAGTTCAAATGCTTCTTAAACCGAGATATTGCATCTCATATCTATGTTTCATGATAAGATATATTATTCATTGCGAAGTGTTATACATTCTTCGTCTACGATTCAAATGAATGTAAATGCGACACTTCCTTGCAAGGAAATAGCGTTTGCAGATGTCTACGTATCGTAGCAATAGAGTCCTTATGATACTTAAAACGCGATATCGCATCTCATTTCTATGTTTCATGGTAAGATATAATATGATTTGCGAAGTGTTATGTATTCCTCGTCTACACTTCAAATGAATGTAAATGCGACACTTCCTTGCTAGGAAATAATGTCTGCAGATGTCTAGGTATCGTAGCGATAGAGTTCTAATGCTTCTTAAAACGCGATATCGCATCTCATATCTATGTTTCATGGTAAGATATAATATGATTTGCGAAGTGTTATGTATTCCTCGTCGACACATCAAATGAATGTAAATGCGACACTTCCTTGCCAGGAAATAGCGTCTGCAGATGTCTAGGTATCGTAGCGATAGAGTTCTAATGCTTCTTAAAACGCGATATCGCACCTCATTTCTATGTTTCATGGTAAGATATAATATGATTTGCGGAGTGTTATGTATTCCTCGTCTACACTTCATATGAATGTAAATGCGACACTTCCTTGCAAGGAAATAGCGTTTGCAGATGTCTACCTATCGTAGCAATAGAGTTCTGATGCTTCTTAGAACGCGATATCGCATTTCGTTTCTATGTTTCATGGTAAGATATAATGTGATTTGCGACGTGTCATGTATTCCTCGTCTACACTTCAAATGAATGTAAATGCGACACTTCCTTGCCAGGAAATAGCGTCTGCAGATGTCTAGGTATCGTAGCGATAGAGTTCAAATGCTTCCTAAAACGAGATATTGCATCTCATATCTATGTTTCATGATAAGATATAATATTCATTGCGAAGTGTACTGCATTCCTCGTATACGATTCAAATGAGTGTAAATGCGACACTTCCTTGCAAGGAAATAGCGTTTGCAGATGTCTACGTATCGTAGCAATAAAGTTCTTATGATTCTTAAAACGCGATATCGCATCTCATTTCTATGTTTCATGGTAAGATATAATATGATTTGCGAAGTGTTATGTATTCCTCGTCTACACTTCACATGAATGTAAATGCGACACTTCCTTGCAAGGAAATAGCGTTTGCAGATGTCTACCTATCGTAGCAGTAGAGTTCTGATGCTTCTTAAAACGCGATATCGCATTTCGTTTCTATGTTTCATGGTAAGATATAATATGCTTTGCGACGTGTCATGTATTCCTCGTCTACACTTCAAATGAATGTAAATGCGACACTTCCTTGCCAGGAAATAGCGTCTGCAGATGTCTAGGTATCGTAGCAATAGAGTTCAAATGCTTCTTAAAACGAGATATTGCATCTCATATCTATGTTTCATGATAAGATATAATATACATTGCGAAGTGTTATGCATTCCTCGTATACGATTCAAATGAGTGTAAATGCGACACTTCCTTGCAAGGAAATAGCGTTTGCAGATGTCTACGTATCGTAGCAATGGAGTTCTTATGATACTTAAAACGCGATATCGCATCTCATTTCCATGTTTCATGGTAAGATATAATATGATTTGCGAAGTGTCATGTATTCCTCGTCTACACTTCAAATGAATGTAAATGCGACACTTCCTCGCTAGGAAATAGCGTCTGCAAATGTCTACGTATCGTAGCAATAGAGTTCTTATGATTCTTAAAACGCGATATCGCATTTCGTTTTTATGTTTCATGGTAAGATATAATATGCTTTGCGACGTGTCATGTATTACTCATCTACACTTCAAATGAATGTAAATGCGACACTTCCTTGCCAGGAAATAGCGTCTGCAGATGTCTAGGTATCGTAGCAATAGAGTTCAAATGCTTCTTAAAACGAGATATTGCATCTCATATCTATGTTTCGTGATAAGATATAATATACATTGCGAAGTGTCATGTATTCCTCGTCTACACTTCAAATGAATGTAAATGCGACACTACCTTGGTAGGAAATAGCGTCTGCAGGTATCTAGGTATCGTAGCAATAGAGTTCTAATGCTTCTTAAAACGCGATATCGCATCTCATTTCTATGTTTCATGGTAAGATATAATATTCATTGCGAAGTGTTATGCATTCCTCGTATACGATTCAAATGAGTGTAAATGCGACACTTCCTTGCAAGGAAGTAGCGTTTGCAGATGTCTACGTAACGTAGCAATGGAGTTCTTATGATACTTAAAACGCGATATCGCATCTCATTTCTATGTTTCATGGTAAGATATAATATGATTTGCGAAGTGTCATGTATTCCTCGTCTACACTTCAAGTGAATGTAAATGCGACACTTCCTTGCCAGGAAATAGCGTCTGCAGATGCCTAGGTATCGTAGCAATAGAGTTCAAATGCTTCTTAAAACGCGATATCGCATCTCATTTCTATGATTCATGGTAAGATATAATATGATTTGTGAAGTGTTATGTATTCCTCGTCTATACTTCATATGAATGTAAATGCGACACTTCCTTGCAAGGAAATGGCGTTTGCAGATGTCTACGTATCGAAGCAATAGAGTTCAAATGCTTCTTAAACCGAGATATTGCATCTCATATCTATGTTTCATGATAAGATATATTATTCATTGCGAAGTGTTATACATTCTTCGTCTACGATTCAAATCAATGTAAATGCGACACTTCCTTGCAAGGAAATAGCGTTTGCAGATGTCTACGTATCGTAGCAATAGAGTCCTTATGATTCTTAAAACGCGATATCGCATCTCATTTCTATGTTTCATGGTAAGATATAATATGATTTGCGAAGTGTTATGTATTCCTCGTCTACACTTCAAATGAATGTAAATGCGACACTTCCTTGCTAGGAAATAATGTCTGCAGATGTCTAGGTATCGTAGCGATAGAGTTCTAATGCTTCTTAAAACGCGATATCGCATCTCATATCTATGTTTCATGGTAAGATATAATATGATTTGCGAAGTGTTATGTATTCCTCGTCGACACATCAAATGAATGTAAATGCGACACTTCCTTGCCAGGAAATAGCGTCTGCAGATGTCTAGGTATCGTAGCGATAGAGTTCTAATGCTTCTTAAAACGCGATATCGCACCTCATTTCTATGTTTCATGGTAAGATATAATATGATTTGCGGAGTGTTATGTATTCCTCGTCTACACTTCATATGAATGTAAATGCGACACTTCCTTGCAAGGAAATAGCGTTTGCAGATGTCTACCTATCGTAGCAATAGAGTTCTGATGCTTCTTAAAACGCGATATCGCATTTCGTTTCTATGTTTCATGGTAAGATATAATATGATTTGCGACGTGTCATGTATTCCTCGTCTACACTTCAAATGAATGTAAATGCGACAATTCCTTGCCAGGAAATAGCGTCTGCAGATGTCTAGGTATCGTAGCGATAGAGTTCAAATGCTTCTTAAAACGAGATATTGCATCTCATATCTATGTTTCATGATAAGATATAATATTCATTGCGAAGTGTACTGCATTCCTCGTATACGATTCAAATGAGTGTAAATGCGACACTTCCTTGCAAAGAAATAGCGTTTGCAGATGTCTACGTATCGTAGCAATAAAGTTCTTATGATTCTTAAAACGCGATATCGCATCTCATTTCTATGTTTCATGGTAAGATATAATATGATTTGCGAAGTGTTATGTATTCCTCGTCTACACTTCACATGAATGTAAATGCGACACTTCCTTGCAAGGAAATAGCGTTTGCAGATGTCTACCTATCGTAGCAGTAGAGTTCTGATGCTTCTTAAAACGCGATATCGCATTTCGTTTCTATGTTTCATGGTAAGATATAATATGCTTTGCGACGTGTCATGTATTCCTCGTCTACACTTCAAATGAATGTAAATGCGACACTTCCTTGCCAGGAAATAGCGTCTGCAGATGTCTAGGTATCGTAGCAATAGAGTTCAAATGCTTCTTAAAACGAGATATTGCATCTCATATCTATGTTTCGTGATAAGATATAATATACATTGCGAAGTGTCATGTATTCCTCGTCTACACTTCAAATGAATGTAAATGCGACACTACCTTGGTAGGAAATAGCGTCTGCAGGTATCTAGGTATCGTAGCAATAGAGTTCTAATGCTTCTTAAAACGCGATATCGCATCTCATTTCTATGTTTCATGGTAAGATATAATATTCATTGCGAAGTGTTATGCATTCCTCGTATACGATTCAAATGAGTGTAAATGCGACACTTCCTTGCAAGGAAGTAGCGTTTGCAGATGTCTACGTATCGTAGCAATGGAGTTCTTATGATACTTAAAACGCGATATCGCATCTCATTTCTATGTTTCATGGTAAGATATAATATGATTTGCGAAGTGTCATGTATTCCTCGTCTACACTTCAAATGAATGTAAATGCGACACTTCCTTGCAAGGAAATAGAGTTTGCAGATGTCTACGTATCGTAGCAATAGATTTCTAATGCTTCTTAAAACGCGATATCGCATCTCATTTCTATGTTTCATGGTAAGATATAATATGATTTGCGAAGTGTTATGCATTCCTCGTCTACGATTCAAATGAATGTAAATGCGACACTTCCTCGCTAGGAAATAGCGTCTGCAAATGTCTACGTATCGTAGCAATAGGGTTCTTATGATTCTTAAAACGCGATATCGCATCTCATTTCTATGTTTCATGGTAAGATATAACATGATTTGCGAAGTGTTATGTATTCCTCGTCTACACTTCAAACGAATGAGAATGTGACACTTCCTCGCTAGGAAATGGCGTTTGCAGATGTCTACGTATCGTAGCAATAGATTTCTAATGCTTCTTAAAACGCGATATCGCATCTCATTTCTATGTTTCATGGTAAGATATAATATGATTTGCGAAGTGTCATGTATTCCTCGTCCACACTTCAAATGAATGTAAATGCGACACTACCTTGCTAGGAAATAGCGTCTGCAGATGTCTAGGTATCGTAGCAATAGAGTTCTAATGCTTCTTAAAACGCGATATCGCATCTCATTTCTATGTTTCATGGTAAGATATAATATTCATTGCGAAGTGTTATGCATTCCTCGTATACTATTCAAATGAGTGTGAACGCGATACTTCCTCGCTAGGAAATAGCGTTTGCAGATGTCTACCTATCGTAGCAGTAGAGTTCTAATGCTTCTTAAAACGCGATATCGCATCTCATTTCCACGTTTCATGGTAAGATATAATATGATTTGCGAAGTGTTATGTATTCCTCGTCTACACTTCAAATGAATGTAAATGCGACACTTCCTTGCTAGGAAATAGTGTCTGGAGATGTCTAGGTACCGTAGCGATAGGGTTCTAATGCTTCATAAAACGCGATATCGCATCTCATTTCGAGGTATCATGGAAAGATATAATATGATTTGCGAAGTGTCATGTATTCCTCGTCTACACTTCAAATGAATGTAAATGCGACACTTTCTTGCAAGGAAATAGCGTTTGCAGATGTCTACGTATCGTAGCAATAGATTTCTAACGCTTCTTAAAACTCGATTTCGGATCTCATTTCTATGTTTCATGGTAAGATATAATATGATTTGCGAAGTGTCATGTATTCATCGTCTACACTTCAAGTGAATGTAAATGCGACACTTCCTTGCCAGGAAATAGCGTCTGCAGATGTCTAGGTATCGCAGCAATTGAGTTCAAATGCTTCTTAAAACGAGATATTGCATCTCATATCTATGTTTCATGATAAGATATAATATACATTGCGAAGTGTTATGCATTCCTCGTATACGATTCAAAAGAGTGTAAATGCGACACTTCCTTGCAAGGAAATAGTGTTTGCAGAAGTCTAGGTATCGTAGCAATAGAGTTCAAATGCTTCTTAAAACGAGATATTGCATCTCATTCCTATGTTTCATGATAAGATATGTTATTCATTGCGAAGTGTTATGCATTCCTCGTCTACGATTCAAATGCATGTAAATGCGACACTTTCTTGCAAGGAAATAGCGTTTGCAGATGTCTACCTATCGTAGCAATAGAGCTCAAATGCTTCTTAAAACGAGATATTGCATCTCATATCTATGTTTCATGATAAGATATAATATTCATTGCGAAGTGTTATGCATTCCTCGTCTACGATTCAAATGAATGTAAATGCGACACTTCCTTGCATGGAAATAGCGTCTGCAGATGTCTAGGTATCGTAGCGATAGAGTTCTAATGCTTCTTAAAACGCGATATCGCATCTCATTTCTATGTTTCATGGTAAGATATAATATGATTTGCGAAGTGTCATGTATTCCACGTCTACACTTCAAGTGAATGTAAATGCGACACTTCCTTGCCAGGAAATAGCGTCTGCAGATGTCTGCCTATCGTAGCAATAGAGTTCTGATGCTTCTTAAAACGCGATATCGCATTTCATTTCTATGTTTCATGGTAAGATATAATATGATTTGCGAGGTGTCATGTATTCCTCGTCTACACTTCAAATGAAAGTAAATGCGACACTTCCTTGCAAGGAAATAGCGATTGCAGATGTCTAGGTATCGTAGCAATAGAGTTCAAATGCTTCTTAAATCGACATATTGCATCTCATATCTATGATTCATGATAAGATATATTATTCATTGCGAAGAGTTATGCATTCCTCGTCTACGATTCAAATGAATGTAAATGCGACACTTCCTTGCAAGGAAATAGCGTTTGCAGATGTCTACGTATCGTAGCAATAGAGTTCTTATGATTCTTAAAACGCGATATCGCATCTCATTTCTATGTTTCATGGTAAGATATAATATGATTTGCGAAGTGTTATGTATTCCTCGTCTACACTTCAAATGAATGTAAATGCGACACTTCGTTGCTAGGAAATAGTGTCTGCAGATGTCTAGGTATCGTAGCGATAGAGTTCTGATGCTTCTTAAAACGCGATATCGCATCTCATTTCTATGTTTCATGGTAAGATATAATATGATTTGTGAAGTGTTATGTATTCCTCGTCTACACTTCATATGAATGTAAATGCGACACTTCCTTGCAAGGAAATAGCGTTTGCAGATGTCTACGTATCGAAGCAATAGAGTTCAAATGCTTCTTAAACCGAGATATTGCATCTCATATCTATGTTTCATGATAAGATATATTATTCATTGCGAAGTGTTATACATTCCTCGTCTACGATTCAAATGAATGTAAATGCGACACTTCCTTGCAAGGAAATAGCGTTTGCAGATGTCTAGGTATCGTAGCAATAGAGTTCAAATGCTTCTTAAATCGACATATTGCATCTCATATCTATGTTTCATGATAAGATATATTATTCATTGCGAAGAGTTATACATTCCTCGTCTACGATTCAAATGAATGTAAATGCGACACTTCCTTGCAAGGAAATAGCGTTTGCAGATGTCTACGTATCGTAGCAATAGAGTTCTTATGATTCTTAAAACGCGATATCGCATCTCATTTCTATGTTTCATGGTAAGATATAATATGATTTGCGAAGTGTTATGTATTCCTCGTCTACACTTCAAATGAATGTAAATGCGACACTTCGTTGCTAGGAAATAGTGTCTGCAGATGTCTAGGTATCGTAGCGATAGAGTTCTGATGCTTCTTAAAACGCGATATCGCATCTCATTTCTATGTTTCATGGTAAGATATAATATGATTTGTGAAGTGTTATGTATTCCTCGCCTACACTTCATATGAATGTAAATGCGACACTTCCTTGCAAGGAAATAGCGTTTGCAGATGTCTACGTATCGAAGCAATAGAGTTCAAATGCTTCTTAAACCGAGATATTGCATCTCATATCTATGTTTCATGACAAGATATATTATTCATTGCGAAGTGTTATACATTCCTCGTCTACGATTCAAATGAATGCAAATGCGACACTTCCTTGCAAGGAAATGGCGTTTGCAGATGTCTACGTATCGTAGCAATAGAGTCCTTATGATTCTTAAAACGCGATATCGCATCTCATTTCTATGTTTCATGGTAAGATACAATATGATTTGCGAAGTGTTATGTATTCCTCGTCTACACTTCAAATGAATGTAAATGCGACACTTCCTTGCCAGGAAATAGCGTCTGCAGATGTCTAGGTATCGTAGCGAAAGAGTTCAAATGCTTCTTAAAACGAGATATTGCATCTCATATCTATGTTTCATGATAAGATATAATATTCATTGCGAAGTGTTATGCATTCCTCGTATACGAACCAAATGAGTGTAAATGCGACACTTCCTTGCAAGGAAATAGCGTTTGCAGATGTCTACGTATCGTAGCAATGGATTTCTGTTGCTTCTTAAAACGCGATATCGCATCTCATTTCTATGTTTCATGGTAAGGTATAATATGATTTGCGAAGTGTTATGTATTCCTCGTCTACACTACAAATGAATGTAAATGCGACACTTTCTTGCAAGGAAATAGCGTTTGCAGATGTCTACGTATCGTAGCAATGCATTTCTGATGCTTCTTAAAACGCGATAACGCATCTCATTTCTATGTTTCATGGTAAGATATTATATGATTTGCGAAGTGTCATGTATTCCTCGTCCAGGCTTCAAATGAATGTAAATGCGACACTTCAAGGACACTGCAAGGAAATAGCGTTTGCAGATGTCTACGTATCGTAGCAATAGAGTTCTTATGATTCTTAAAACGCGATATCGGATCTCATTTCTATGTTTCATGGTAAGATATAATATGATTTGCGAAGTGTTTGTATTCCTCGTCTACACTTCAAATGTATGTAAATGCGACACTTTCTTGCAAGGAAATAGCGTTTGCAGATGTCTACGTATCGTAGCAATGGATTTCTGCTGCTTCTTAAAACGCGATATCGCATCTCACTTCTATGATTCATGGTAAGATATAATATGATTTGCGAAGTGTCATGTATTCCTCGTCTACACTTCAAATTAATGTAAATGCGACACTTCCCTGCAAGGAAATAGCGTTTGCAGATGTCTACGTATCGTAGCAATAGAGCTCTTATGATTCTTAAAACGCGATATCGGATCTTATTTCTATGTTTCATGGTGAGGTATAATATGATTTGCAAAGTGTGATGTATTCCTCGTCTACACTTCAAATGAATGTAAATGCGACACTTCCCTGCATGGAAATAGCGTTTGCAGATGTCTACGTATCGTAGCAATGGATTTCTGATGCTTCTTAAAACGCGATATCGCATCTCACTTCTATGATTCATGGTAAGATATAATATGATTTGCGAAGTGTCATGTATTCCTCGTCTACACTTCAAATGAATGTAAATGCGACACTTCCTTGCAAGGAAATAGCGTTTGCAAATGTCTACCTGTCGTAGCAATAGTGTTCTAATGCTTCTTAAAACGCGATATCGGATCTCATTTCTATGTTTCATGGTAAGATATAATATGATTTGCGAAGTGTTATGTATTCCTCGTCTACACTTCAAATGAATGTAAATGCGACACTTCCTTGCAAGGAAATAGCGTTTGCAGATGTCTACGTATCGTAGCAATAGATTTCTTATGATACTTAAAACGCGATATCGCATCTCATTTCTATGTTTCATGGTAAGATATTATATGGTTTGTGAAGTGTCATGTATTCCTCGTCTACACTTCAAATGAATGTAAATGCGACCCTTCCTTGCTAGGAAATAGCGTCTGCAGATGTCTAGGAATCGTAGCAATAGAGTTCTAATGCTTCTTAAAACTCGATATCGCATCTCGTTTCTATGTTTCATGGTAAGATGTAATATGATTTGCGAATTGTTATGCATTCCTCGTCTACGATTCAAATGAATGTAAATGCGACACTTCCTTGCAAGGAAATAGCGTTTGCAGATGTCTACGTATCGTAGCAATAGAGTTCTAATGCTTCTTAGAACGCGATATCGCATCTCCTTTCTATGTTTCATGGTAAGATATAACATGATTTGCGAAGTGTTATGTATTCCTCGTCTACACTTCAAATGAATGTGAATGCGATACTTCCTCGCTAGGAAATAGCGTTTGCAGATGTCTGCGTATCGTAGCAATAGCTTTCTAGTGCTTCTTAAAACGCGATATCGCATCTCATTTCTATGTTTCATGGTAAGATATAACATGATTTGCGAAGTGTTATGTATTCCTCGTCTACACATCAAATGAATGTAAATGCGACACTTTCTTGCAAGGAAATAGCGTTTGCAGATGTCTACGTATCGAAGCAATAGAGTTCAAATGCTTCTTAAAACGCGATATAGCATCTCATTTCTATGTTTCATGGTAAGATATATGATTTGCGAAGTGTTATGTATTCCTCGTCTACACTTCAAATGAATGTAAATGCGACACTTCTTTGCTAGGAAATAGCGTTTGCAAATGTCTACCTATCGTAGCAATAGAGTTCTAATGCTTCTCAAAACGCGATATCGCATCTCATTTCTATGTTTCATGGTAAGATATAACATAATTTGCGAAGTGTTATGTATTCCTCGTCTACACATCAAATGAATGTAAATGCGACACTTTCTTGCAAGGAAATAGCGTTTGCAGATGTCTACGTATCGAAGCAATAGAGTTCAAATGCTTCTTAAAACGAGATATTGCATCTCATATCTATGTTTCATAAAATATATTACTCATTGCGAAGTGTTATGCATTCCTCGTCTATGATTCAAATGAAAGTAAAGGCGACACTTCCTTGCAAGGAAGTAGCGTCTGCAGATGTCTAGGCATCGTAGCAATAGAGTTCTAATGCTTCTTAAAACGCGATATAGCATCTCATTTCTATGTTTCATGGTAAGATATGTGATTTGCGAAGTGTTATGTATTCCTCGTCTACACTTCAAATGAATGTAAATGCGACACTTCTTTGCTAGGAAATAGCGTTTGCAAATGTCTACCTATCGTAGCAATTGTGTTCTAATGCTTCTTAAAACGCGATATCGCATCTCATTTCTATGTTTCATGGTAAGATATAATAAGATTTGCGAAGTATCATGTATTCCCCGTCTACACTTCAAATGAATGTAAATGCGACACTTCCTTGCTAGGAAATAGCGATAGCAGATGTCTACGTATCGTAGCAATAGAGTTCATATGATTCTTAAAACGCGATATCGCATCTCATTTCTATGTTTCATGGTAAGATATAACATGATTTGCGAAGTGTTATGTATTCCTCGTCTACACTTCAAATGGATGTGAATACGATACTTCCTGGCTAGGAAATAGCGTTTGCAGATGTCTACGTATCGTAGCAATAGAGTTCTAATGCTTCTTAAAACGCGATATCGCATCTCATTTCTATGTTTCATGGTAAGATATAATATGATTTGCGAAGTGTTATGTATTCCTCGCCTACAATTCAAATGAATGTAAATGCGACACTTCTTTGCTAGGAAGTAGCGTTTGTAAATGTCTACCTATCGTAGCAACAGTTTTCTAATGCATCTTAAAACGCGATATCGCATCTCATTTCTATGTTTAATGGTAAGATATAATATGATTTGCGAAGTGTTATGTATTCCTCGTCTACACTTCAAATGAATGTGAATACGATACTTCCTGGCTAGGAAATAGCGTTTGCAGATGTCTACGTATCGTAGCAATAGTGTTCTAATGCTTCTTAAAACGCGATATCGCATCTCATTTCTATGTTTCATGGTAAGATATAATAAGATTTGCGAAGTATCATGTATTCCCCGTCTACACTTCAAATGAATGTAAATGCGACACTTCCTTGCTAGGAAATAGCGATAGCAGATGTCTACGTATCGTAGCAATAGAGTTCATATGATTCTTAAAACGCGATATCGCATCTCATTTCTATGTTTCATGGTAAGATATAACATGATTTGCGAAGTGTTATGTATTCCTCGTCTACACTTCAAATGGATGTGAATACGATACTTCCTGGCTAGGAAATAGCGTTTGCAGATGTCTACGTATCGTAGCAATAGAGTTCTAATGCTTCTCAAAACGCGATATCGCAACTCATTTCTATGTTTCATGGTAAGATATAATATGATTTGCGAAGTGTTATGTATTCCTCGCCTACAACTCAAATGAATGTAAATGCGACACTTCTTTGCTAGGAAGTAGCGTTTGTAAATGTCTACCTATCGTAGCAACAGTTTTCTAATGCATCTTAAAACGCGATATCGCATCTCATTTCTATGTTTAATGGTAAGATATAATATGATTTGCGAAGTGTTATGTATTCCTCGTCTACACTTCAAATGAATGTGAATGCGACACTTCCTCGCTAGGAAATAGCGCTTGCAGATGTCTACGTATCGTAGCAATAGAGTTCTAATGCTTCTTAAAACGCGATATCGCATCTCATTTCTATGTTTCATGGTAAGATATAATATGATTTGCGAAGTGTCATGTATTCCTCGTCTACACTTCAAATGAATGTAAATGCGACACTTCCTTGCTAGGAAATAGCGATAGCAGATATCTACGTATCGTAGCAATAGAGTTCATATGATTCTTAAAACGCGATATCGCATCTCATTTCTATGTTTCATGGTAAGATATAACATGATTTGCGAAGTGTTATGTATTCCTCGTCTACACTTCAAATGGATGTGAATGCGACACTTCCTCGCTAGGAAATAGCGTTTGCAGATGTCTACGTATCGTAGCAATAGAGTTCTAATGCTTCTTAAAACGCGATATCGCATCTCATTTCTATGTTTCATGGTAAGATATAATATGATTTGCGAAGTGTCATGTATTCCTCGTCTACACTTCAAATGAATGTAAATGCGACACTTCCTTGCTAGGAAATAGCGATAGCAGATATCTACGTATCGTAGCAATAGAGTTCATATGATTCTTAAAACGCGATATCGCATCTCATTTCTATGTTTCATGGTAAGATATAACATGATTTGCGAAGTGTTATGTATTCCTCGTCTACACTTCAAATGGATGTGAATACGATACTTCCTGGCTAGGAAATAGCGTTTGCAGATGTCTACGTATCGTAGCAATAGAGTTCTAATGCTTCTCAAAACGCGATATCGCATCACATTTCTATGTTTCATGGTAAGATATAATATGATTTGCGAAGTGTTATGTATTCCTCGCCTACAATTCAAATGAATGTAAATGCGACACTTCTTTGCTAGGAAATAGCGTTTGTAAATGTCTACCTATCGTAGCAACAGTTTTCTAATGCACCTTAAAACGCGATATCGCATCTCATTTCTATGTTTAATGGTAAGATATAATATGATTTGCGAAGTGTTGTGTATTCCTCGTCTACACTTCAAATGAATGTAAATGCGACCCTTCCTTGCTAGGAAATAGCGTCTGCAGATATCTAGGAATCGTAGCAATAGAGTTCTAATGCTTCTTAAAACTCGATATCGCATCTCGTTTCTATGTTTCATGGTAAGATGTAATATGATTTGCGAATTGTTATGCATTCCTCGTCTACGATTCAAATGAATGTAAATGCGACACTTCCTTGCAAGGAAATAGCGTTTGCAGATGTCTACGTATCGTAGCAATAGAGTTCTAATGCTTCTTAGAACGCGATATCGCATTTCCTTTCTATGTTTCATGGTAAGATATAACATGATTTGCGAAGTGTTATGTATTCCTCGTCTACACTTCAAATGAATGTGAATGCGATACTTCCTCGCTAGGAAATAGCGTTTGCAGATGTCTGCGTATCGTAGCAATAGCTTTCTAGTGCTTCTTAAAACGCGATATCGCATCTCATTTCTATGTTTCATGGTAAGATATAACATGATTTGCGAAGTGTTATGTATTCCTCGTCTACACATCAAATGAATGTAAATGCGACACTTTCTTGCAAGGAAATAGCGTTTGCAGATGTCTACGTATCGAAGCAATAGAGTTCAAATGCTTCTTAAAACGCGATATAGCATCTCATTTCTATGTTTCATGGTAAGATATATGATTTGCGAAGTGTTATGTATTCCTCGTCTACACTTCAAATGAATGTAAATGCGACACTTCTTTGCTAGGAAATAGCGTTTGCAAATGTCTACCTATCGTAGCAATAGTGTTCTAATGCTTCTTAAAACGCGATATCGCATCTCATTTCTATGTTTCATGGTAAGATATAATATGATTTGCGAAGTATCATGTATTCCCCGTCTACACTTCAAATGAATGTAAATGCGACACTTCCTTGCTAGGAAATAGCGATAGCAGATGTCTACGTATCGTAGCAATAGAGTTCTAATGCTTCTCAAAACGCGATATCGCATCTCATTTCTATGTTTCATGGTAAGATATAATATGATTTGCGAAGTGTTATGTATTCCTCGCCTACAATTCAAATGAATGTAAATGCGACACTTCTTTGCTAGGAAATAGCGTTTGTAAATGTCTACCTATCGTAGCAACAGTTTTCTAATGCACCTTAAAACGCGATATCGCATCTCATTTCTATGTTTAATGGTAAGATATAATATGATTTGCGAAGTGTTGTGTATTCCTCGTCTGCACTTCAAATGAATGTGAATGCGACACTTCCTCGCTAGGAAATAGCGTTTGCAGATGTCTACGTATCGTAGCAATAGAGTTCTAATGCTTCTTAAAACGCGATATCGCATCTCAATTCTATGTTTCATGGTAAGATATAATATGATTTGCGAAGTGTCATGTATTCCTCGTCTACACTTCAAATGAATGTAAATGCGACACTTCCTTGCTAGGAAATAGCGTCTGCAGATGTCTAGGTATCGTAGCAATAGAGTTCAAATGCTTCTTAAAACGCGATATCGCATCTCATTTCTATGTTTCATGGTAAGATATAATATGATTTGCGAAGTGTTATGTATCCGTCGTCTACACTTCAAATGAAAGTAAATGCGACACTTTCTTGCAAGGAAATAGCGTTTGCAGATGTCTACGTACCGTAGCAATGGATTTCTGATGCTTCTTAAAACGCGATATCGCATCTCATTTCTATGTTTCATGGTAAGATATAATATGATTTGCGAAGTGTTATGTATTCCTCGTCTACACTTCAAATGAATGTAAATGCGACACTTCCTTGCAAGGAAATAGCGTTTGCAGCTGTCTACGTATCGAAGCAATAGAGTTCACATGCTTCTTAAAACGCGATATCGCATCTCATTTCTATGTTTCATGGTAAGATATAACATGATTTGCGAAGTGTTATGTATTCCTCGTCTACACTTCAAATGAATGTGAATGCGATACTTCCTCGCTAGGAAATAGCGTTTGCAGATGTCTACGTATCGTAGCAATAGCTTTCTAGTGCTTCTTAAAACGCGATATCGCATCTCATTTCTATGTTTCATGGTAAGATATAACATGATTTGCGAAGTGTTATGTATTCCTCGTCTACACATCAAATGAATGTAAATGCGACACTTTCTTGCAAGGAAATAGCGTTTGCAGATGTCTACGTATCGAAGCAATAGAGTTCAAATGCTTCTTAAAACGCGATATAGCATCTCATTTCTATGTTTCATGGTAAGATATATGATTTGCGAAGTGTTATGTATTCCTCGTCTACACTTCAAATGAATGTAAATGCGACACTTCTTTGCTAGGAAATAGCGTTTGCAAATGTCTACCTATCGTAGCAATAGTGTTCTAATGCTTCTTAAAACGCGATATCGCATCTCATTTCTATGTTTCATGGTAAGATATAATATGATTTGCGAAGTATCATGTATTCCCCGTCTACACTTCAAATGAATGTAAATGCGACACTTCCTTGCTAGGAAATAGCGATAGCAGATGTCTACGTATCGTAGCAATAGAGTTCATATGATTCTTAAAACGCGATATCGCATCTCATTTCTATGTTTCATGGTAAGATATAACATGATTTGCGAAGTGTTATGTATTCCTCGTCTACACTTCAAATGGATGTGAATACGATACTTCCTGGCTAGGAAATAGCGTTTGCAGATGTCTACGTATCGTAGCAATAGAGTTCTAATGCTTCTCAAAACGCGATATCGCATCTCATTTCTATGTTTCATGGTAAGATATAATATGATTTGCGAAGTGTTATGTATTCCTCGCCTACAATTCGAATGAATGTAAATGCGACACCTCTTTGCTAGGAAATAGCGTTTGTAAATGTCTACCTATCGTAGCAACAGTTTTCTAATGCATCTTAAAACGCGATATCGCATCTCATTTCTATGTTTAATGGTAAGATATAATATGATTTGCGAAGTGTTATGTATTCCACGTCTACACTTCAAATGAATGTGAATGCGACACTTCCTCGCTAGGAAATAGCGTTTGCAGATGTCTACGTATCGTAGCAATAGAGTTCTAATGCTTCTTAAAACGCGATATCGCATCTCATTTCTATGTTTCATGGTAAGATATAATATGATTTGCGAAGTGTCATGTATTCCTCGTCTACACTTCAAATGAATGTAAATGCGACACTTCCTTGCTAGGAAATAGCGATAGCAGATGTCTACGTATCGTAGCAATAGAGTTCATATGATTCTTAAAACGCGATATCGCATCTCATTTCTATGTTTCATGGTAAGATATAACATGATTTGCGAAGTGTTATGTATTCCTCGTCTACACTTCAAATGAAAGAAAATGCGACACTTTCTTGCAAGGAAATAGCGTTTGCAGATGTCTACGTACCGTAGCAATGGATTTCTGATGCTTCTTAAAACGCGATATCGCATCTCATTTCTATGTTTCATGGTAAGATATAATATGATTTGCGAAGTGTTATGTATTCCTCGTCTACACTTCAAATGAATGTAAATGCGACACTTGCTTGCAAGGAAATAGCGTTTGCAGCTGTCTACGTATCGAAGCAATAGAGTTCACATGCTTCTTAAAACGCGATATCGCATCTCATTTCTATGTTTCATGGTAAGATATAACATGATTTGCGAAGTGTTATGTATTCCTCGTCTACACTTCAAATGAATGTGAATGCGATACTTCCTCGCTAGGAAATAGCGATTGCAGATGTCTACGTATCGTAGCAATAGCTTTCTGGTGCTTCTTAAAACGCGATATCGCATCTCATTTCTATGTTTCATGGTAAGATATATGATTTGCGAAGTGTTATGTATTCCTCGTCTACACTTCAAATGAATGTAAATGCGACACTTCTTTGCTAGGAAATAGCGTTTGCAAATGTCTACCTATCGTAGCAATAGTGTTCTAATGCTTCTTAAAACGCGATATCGCATCTCATTTCTATGTTTCATGGTAAGATATAATATGATTTGCGAAGTATCATGTATTCCCCGTCTACACTTCAAATGAATGTAAATGCGACACTTCCTTGCTAGGAAATAGCGATAGCAGATGTCTACGTATCGTAGCAATAGAGTTCTAATGCTTCTCAAAACGCGATATCGCATCTCATTTCTATGTTTCATGGTAAGATATAATATGATTTGCGAAGTGTTATGTATTCCTCGCCTACAATTCAAATGAATGTAAATGCGACACTTCTTTGCTAGGAAATAGCGTTTGTAAATGTCTACCTATCGTAGCAACAGTTTTCTAATGCATCTTAAAACGCGATATCGCATCTCATTTCTATGTTTAATGGTAAGATATAATATGATTTGCGAAGTGTTGTGTATTCCTCGTCTGCACTTCAAATGAATGTGAATGCGACACTTCCTCGCTAGGAAATAGCGTTTGCAGATGTCTACGTATCGTAGCAATAGAGTTCTAATGCTTCTTAAAACGCGATATCGCATCTCAATTCTATGTTTCATGGTAAGATATAATATGATTTGCGAGGTGTCATGTATTCCTCGTCTACACTTCAAATGAATGTAAATGCGACACTTCCTTGCAAGGAAATAGCGTTTGCAGCTGTCTACGTATCGAAGCAATAGAGTTCACATGCTTCTTAAAACGCGATATCGCATCTCATTTCTATGTTTCATGGTAAGATATAACATGATTTGCGAAGTGTTATGTATTCCTCGTCTACACTTCAAATGAATGTGAATGCGATACTTCCTCGCTAGGAAATAGCGTTTGCAGATGTCTACGTATCGTAGCAATAGCTTTCTAGTGCTTCTTAAAACGCGATATCGCATCTCATTTCTATGTTTCATGGTAAGATATAACATGATTTGCGAAGTGTTATGTATTCCTCGTCTACACATCAAATGAATGTAAATGCGACACTTTCTTGCAAGGAAATAGCGTTTGCAGATGTCTACGTATCGAAGCAATAGAGTTCAAATGCTTCTTAAAACGCGATATAGCATCTCATTTCTATGTTTCATGGTAAGATATATGATTTGCGAAGTGTTATGTATTCCTCGTCTACACTTCAAATGAATGTAAATGCGACACTTCTTTGCTAGGAAATAGCGTTTGCAAATGTCTACCTATCGTAGCAATAGTGTTCTAATGCTTCTTAAAACGCGATATCGCATCTCATTTCTATGTTTCATGGTAAGATATAATATGATTTGCGAAGTATCATGTATTCTCCGTCTACACTTCAAATGAATGTAAATGCGACACTTCCTTGCTAGGAAATAGCGATAGCAGATGTCTACGTATCGTAGCAATAGAGTTCATATGATTCTTAAAACGCGATATCGCATCTCATTTCTATGTTTCATGGTAAGATATAACATGATTTGCGAAGTGTTATGTATTCCTCGTCTACACTTCAAATGGATGTGAATACGATACTTCCTGGCTAGGAAATAGCGTTTGCAGATGTCTACGTATCGTAGCAATAGAGTTCTAATGCTTCTCAAAACGCGATATCGCATCTCATTTCTATGTTTCATGGTAAGATATAATAT
>NW_027490685.1:0-74040 GCF_050948175.1 Xylocopa sonorina | reverse complement strand
TCCCTCGGTGCCCTGCCTGTCAGGAGCATCCGAGGGAATTACTTTCCTTCCCGTTGTCGAGAGAAGCTCTTTACGGAGCTCCGCCAAACTTTGATTAATGAGGTCCGCCACCTGTCCTAACGTGGCGGGCCGAACCTCATCCCGTGGCGGCGGGGCACCTCTAGATGGGGATACCCGTCCCATATCCACCCCTGGCGAGGCTGGTGCTTGCCTCGCGCGGCTCGCGATCTCCAGGTCCGCCATAGTTTCTGCTGGTGGGCCTGGAGATCGCCTCTCCAAAGCACATAATCTTGCTTGCAGACGCTCATTTTCGGCCTGCAAGTCCCTCAGCTGCGCCTTAAGCGCCGAAATATCTTCGTCCGGTGGTACTGTTACCGGACGACTTACCCTCTGCGACAACTCCATGGTTGCCGCTCTCAAGGTCCTAGCACCCATCCTAATGTCTCTCTGGATGGTGCCCTTCAAATTCTTTGATTTGGCCGCAGCTAGTTCTATTCTATCTGCGACCTCAAGCGCCCACGCGCCTAAATCGGCCAGAGGCTTATTTCTTGCCTCTTCCAGAAAGTGGTCCATTTCTGGCATGGGCCTGGCCGACTTGCCTGGAGGTGGCGGTACAGCAGAACCGCTGTGAATCTGCTGCTCCAGCTCCAGGAGCTCCACCTCTCGCTGGGCCTCGACATATGCCCTTTTGGCCTCAGCAAGACCCACGTAATCCCCTGTAGTAGGGGGCCTTCCTCGTTTCTTAGACTTGGGGCAAGGCCTCTCCAAGTCAAAAATTGACCTGACGGATCCGACCGAGGTGTCGGAGTCGTACGAGGCATCCCCCGACTCCACCACGGCGCCTCTCTTCAGAGCAGACTGCATCCTGCTTGCCAAAGATGTTGGCCTCGAGCCAGCTACTTTATGGACACCACTGGTCCCTTCACCCACATCGTCATCACCCCCCAACCCCGGTTTTTTAAAAGGAGAAATAGAAAAAGAACATGCCATATTGTTCCCACGAGTGGGGTCGGAAAAGAAGTCACCCCTGGCAGAGCCGCCATGCCAGGGGAAGGCTGATACACCCGGGGGGCGCCAGTATCCCCGGGGTTGGTCGCTAGAGACCGATGCACCCACCGGCCACGCCCAGCCGCGAGGACTGGGCGTGCCCCCTCGCCGCGTACCGCAGCTTGAGGCTAGGGACTTTTTATAGAGGTTTATCCCCTCGCGGGCCGGCCAATGAAGGCAAGCCCCCCGCTCCGGTGAGACATGACCACCGGTTTTACGGTATTACGACAGGGGCAACACCACCCCTGCCGAGCTATGGGATCCCGGGGACGCAACCCCCCGTACCACGACCAGAACTGGCCGTGGCCCCTGGGATGGGGACCGCTTCAACCGATTTCACCCCTCAACTCTGGGCCTTACCGGCAAGGGAGGCCCTGCCAGGATCCGAAGATCCCACCGGCATCGCCCCAGAGCATCACCGAGGCTACTAAGTCTCCACGATCCCCGAAAAGCCAGAGCCCCGTTAGCCACCGGAAAATTCCGGTGCCCAGGTTCCACCACGAGGAGGTGGGGATGGCACATGTTGTCGCAAACAGCGACAACTTTAGAACCCAACCTAACCTAACCTAACCTAACCTAACCTAACCTTTTTTTTTTTTTTTTTTTTAACGTGGGGAAATCCTCATGGATCCCCCGGAGCTGGGGAACTCCGGGGGTATGCCGGACTCTTACCGGCTAAAACCCCACGGTGACCGTCCTCGGCGCTGCGAGGAGGGGACCGGGAACTCTGGACGAACGCGTCCGGTCCCCTCCCGCGCCGGGGCCCTCCATGGTGACTGGGAGGACCCCCTTCCCGGGAGGGAGTGTGGTCGACGATACACACTCCCCCATCCGAGGAATGAGCGATGGCTGGGTCACTCAGCCACCGCTCCCGTCCCGGGGGACGCGTGCAATGGCCGGCACATTTCCCCAAATGTGCCGACCGCGCCCCCCGGACGACGCCCGTGCAAATACGTGGGGCACGACCAAATGGTCCACCCCGCACGGGCGTCGTCGACGCCTCGGGCCAGGCTTGGCCCGGTTGACTGGGTGCCCCGGGTGCGTCAAACCCGATACCACGACCCGACAAATGCCGAGTCGTGGCCCCTGAGGCGTAACCTAACCTTTTTTTTTTTTTTTTTTTTTTTTTTTTTTTTTTTTTTTTAACGTGGGGAAATCCTCATGGATCCCCCGGAGCTGGGGAACTCCGGGGGTATGCCGGACTCTTACCGGCTAAAACCCCACGGTGACCGTCCTCGGCGCTGCGGGGAGGGGACCGGGAACTCTGGACGAACGCGTCCGGTCCCCTCCCGCGCCGGGGTCCTCCGTGGTGACTAGGAGGACCCCCTTCCCGGAGGGGAGTGTGGTCGACGATACACACTCCCCCATCCGAGGAATGAGCGATGGCTGGGTCACGCAGCCACCGCTCCCGTCCCGGGGGACGCGTGCAATGGTCGGCACATTCCCCCAAATGTGCCGACCGCGCCCCCCGGACGACGCCCGTGCAAATACGTGGGGCACGACCAAACGGTCCACCCCGCACGGGCGTCGTCGACGCCTCGGGCCAGGCTTGGCCCGGTTGACTGGGTGCCCCGGGTGCGTCAGACCCGATACCACGACCCGACAAATGCCGAGTCGTGGCCCCTGAGGCGTAACGGCCACCATCGTGGCCCGCAGGCGCGGCGAAGGTGGCGAAGTCCCTCCCCCCGAAGGGTTCTTAGAAGTGACTTCCACCCGAAGGTGGAAGCCCCCCCCGTGAGGAGGAACGGGGCAAACGTCTACGACGCCGACCCCGTAGGCAGCGTCGAGCGGGCAGAGATTGCTCCCTAACCCGCTCGGCGGCCTCCTTCGCGACCATGACCTCCTCGCAAAAGGAGATCATGGCCTGCCAGACGCTCCCGCGACCAAGCATCCCCGAAAGAATGCTCGGCAACGAGAGGTCCGGACACACCTCCGCCGCTAACACCCGACGCGGCACCTCCCAGGCTGGACACTCCTGGAGAGTGTGCCGCGCCGAGTCCTCCGCGGCGCCACAATGGTGGCACCGCGCGGTCGCCTCGCGTCCGATTCGGCACAGGTACTGACCGAAACAACCATGTCCGGTCAGCACCTGTGTGGCTCGGAATGTGAGCCGCCCGTTGCTACGACCCACCCATCTATCAAGGATGGGTAGGATCGCCCCGACGGTCCAATGGCCTCCGTGACGAGATAGGTCGTCTCGCCACTTTGACATGGTGGACCGCCGGGCCTGGAGCCTCAACTCGTCCCGACTTGTCGCCTCCCCTGGCGGGGTGGAGTCCTGACGCTCGATGCGAAGACGCCTGTAAACGTAGGCGTCTTCGAGCGCCAGGAGCTCCAGAGGTGGTAAACCCGCCAGGGTGGTGGCCGCCTCGTAGGACACCGTACGGTACCCCCTTATGACGCGAATGGCAACGCGTCGCCACTCCCGTCGGAGAAGTGTCAGGCTTCTCCGACTCGCTGACAAAGCGTCAGCCCAAACAGGGGCACCGTACAGTGCCACGCTCTTAATGACCCCACAATAGAGGCGGCGCACCCGCTCGTCCGGGCCGCCAAGGTTGGGCATGATGCGACTCAAATGAGACGTTAACTTACCCAACCTGGCGGCCAAGCGGACGAAGTGCGGGACGAAACTCCAGGAGCCGTCCAGGTAGACACCAAGATATTTGATATCCTGGGCCACCTGGACGTCGGACGACCCGATCCTCACCAGACATGGAGCTGAAGTGCCCCTCTTACGAGGACGGAAACAAACTATTTCCGTCTTCTGAGGGGACAACTCCAGCCCCATGCCCCGAATCCGCGAGGCGATGGCCGCAACCGCGACCTCCGCTCGACGGATGGTCCTCCCCAAGTCCCTGCCGGTGGCTAGCACCATGGTGTCGTCGGCGTAGCAGGTGAGATGTACGCCTACCGGCAGGGAGAGCCCGCAGAGCCGCGTCGTACCCCAGGTTCCACAACAAGGGGCCCAATACGGACCCCTGGGGTACGCCACGGGTGATGTCTCGCCTAACAGACCCACCGCGGCCACCGTAAACGATGGCCCTGTCCCGGAGGTAATCTCCGACCACCATCCGCAGGTAGAGGGGCACCTCGTGACGTTCGAGGGCCCCGCGGATGGTCGCCCACGAGAGGGAGTTAAAGGCGTTCTTGATGTCTAACGATATCGCCAGAGCAACTCCCCCCCGGGACGTAGCGAGTCCGAGAGGGACTTGACGTGCGAGATCGCGTCGATTGTGGAACGTCCCTCCCGGAAGCCGAACTGGCACTCGGCCAGGTCGGGTCCTACACGGGACAGGTGCTGGACGAGGCGACGCTGTACGATGCGCTCAAAGAGCTTACCGACCTCGTCCAGCAACACGATGGGCCTGTAGGCGGAGGGCGACTCCGCGGGCCTGTTGTCCTTCTTGAGGAGGACCATCCGTCCGCATTTCCACCGATGTGGAATCGTCCCCGTCTGGAGGCAGGCATTAAATAGCCTGCACAGACGGGGACCGAGGACGCTTAGTGCCATGACCCAGGCGCGGCCAGGTATGCCGTCAGGGCCGGGGGCGGTGTTACGTTCCCCCATGCGTCTGACGGCACAGGCCAGCTCCTCCCCGGACACCTCCAACTCCTGTGACCATGAGACATGGTCGGTGGTGTGAGCGGGGGCCGACACCTCCCCAGAAGGGAACAGGGTGCCGACCACCCGCTCCAGGAGCGGAGGGTCCATCGTCTCCGTGAGTGGAGGCGCCCATGGACGTAGCTTGTCCATCACGAGCTTGTAGGGGCGCCCACCATGGATCCTCACGGAGCTTAGAGAGGAGTCCGTCCCAGGCCTGAGCCTTGGCACTCCTGATGGCCAGCTGCAGCTGGCTTCGTAAGCGTACGATAATCAGCGTACAGCTGTGCCGTTCTCGCCGCGTCGGATGAACGTCGACGCCTCGCCCGGGTGTACTGGCGGCGTGCGACCCCGCAAACACTGCGGAGACGCTGGATCTCGTCGCTCCACCAGTACACCGGGCGGCGGGGCGGATTGGCGCGGACACGCGGCATCGCCACGTCGCAAATAGATGACATAGCGTCCGCGAAACCAATCCGCCTCCGCGTTAACCTCCACTGGCCCAGCCGGAACGCCCGGCCAGGCCACTGCGAGAACGGCCGCCATCAGGGCGTCCTCATCCATGCCCCTGAGGGCCCACCTCTTCTGGTGGTGGGCTGATGGGCGGGTCGGGGGAGGCGTGGAGACCTCTATGCGTATATACGCGTGGTCAGAGAGAGTCTCCACGTCGTCGACCCTCCACCCCGACACACGACGCGCGGCCAGGGCATTTGCGAAAGATAAGTCCACGATACTTTCGCCCTGGTACCGCACGCACGTGCTGGCCGAGCCCCGGTTTAATAACCGGAGACTCAGGCCAGCCGCCCAGTCCAACACCGAGTGACCCCTCTGGTCCGTCCTCGGGGAGTGCCACGCAGATGCGTGAGCATTAAAGTCCCCGAGGACGAACACTGGACGAGCTGCGTGCGAAGAGACTAAGCGCTGCAGCTCGTCCAGTAAAGTGTCGAAACGACTGAGGGGCCATCTCGGAGGCGCGTACACGCCCACCACCAGACAATCCGCCCAGTCGACCGCCACGAACCCGTGGCCGCGCGCAACGAGCGCTATCGGCCGGATCCGTGACGGGACCGACTGGACGACCACCACGGAGTCGTCCAGGTCCCCAGCCCAGGACGGGCGCTGGAGAACCCGGTACGGCTCCGCAGCGACGACCAACTCAACCATGCCACCGCAGAGACCCTGAACCATTAGGTCCTGTGCTGCGATGGCATGGTTGAGATTGGTCTGGATGATGTGACCGTGAGGAGGCGTGAACTTTAAGCCGTGTCCATGGCCTCCCCCCGGCCAACATCATCCATAAGAGCGGGATTTTCGGCCCGCTCTTCCTCGTCCCCAGTGTCCATAAGACTCGAAACTCCCGCGGTGGAGGATGATGCGGCCGCACCACCCCCGCTGGATCCTCCCACGTTGGAGGGTGATGCGGTCGCACCACCCCCGCCGGAACATCCCGCGATGGAGGGTGATGCGACGCACCACCCCCGCCGGAACATCCCACGGTGGAGGGTGATGCAGATGCACCACCCCCGCTGGAACCTCCCACGTTGGAGGGTGGTGCAACTACACCACCCCCTTTATGGACACTGGGGACCTTGGTCTGCTTGTCTCCTTTTCCAACCCCCTTATACGCAGCCGACGACGGCTGTGCCCCCTTGCCGCTTCGGCGGGCCTTAGGCGGGAGCATGACTTGCTCCCCGTCCTATGTTCCGCGGACCGCCCTGCCTCTTTACAAACAAGGCAGACTGGGGCCGGCCGCGGTGCAAAGGCCCGCCTGGTGGCCGGTCTCACCACACCTGTAACACAGGTGAGACCGATCCACCTTCGCAGTGCACCCGCTGCTGGACATGACCCAGCTCCCAGCAGCGGTAGCACTGCTCCGGGCGGGGTTTTAAAACCATAACGCGGGCATCTGCCCACCCCACCCGGATGCGGCCGGCAGCGACAACTTTTTTGGCCGCTGCCAGGGGGCACTGCACCCAAAGGGGTGCCGAGCCCTCTTGGTGAAGACCGGATCAACCCGGTCTTCACCTCTTCTACTCGACACCCTCCGGTGCCGGCTATGACCTCGGCCACCTCAGATGAGGTGACCGAGTCGTCCAGGCCGATCACCCGCAGGTCTTGTTTTTTGATCGGCCTGACCACCGTTACGCCGTCGCCGGCTAACGCCTCCTTCAATTTTGCCGCCAAGGCCGCAGCCTTGGCATCCTTCTCAGGACCGGCGATCTCCAACAGGAGACCGCCGGTCCTCGACTTCTTGGGGCGGACTGCCTCCACCCCAACGTCAGACAGCTTGACCCTCTGCCTGGCAGCCACCATGATGTCACGATAGGTGGCTTTGCTGCCAGGCAGAAGGGTCAGTGCGACTGCCGCAGTGCGTGGCAGCCGCCCAAGTTTAGGTTTTTCCTCCCTTTTAGCCACCTGGGCCTTAGGTGGCGGAGCAGGGGCCGATTGGGCCTTTTGGCTGCCCTTGCAGCCTTTCTGCCCACCACCTGGGCCCAGGTACCTTCCTTTCCGGCACCAGTCGCACCAGTTGGTGGTGCTTGTGCCGTTGCAGCGCTCTTTCTTACCTCCTGCCGCACCATCTCGATCCTTCTTGCTGCCCCAGATGGGGCATTCTTGATGTTAGATGGTGTCGGCAGGGTAGCATTGGTCGAAACCGAGCCATTGCCCCCTTTCTTCTTCTTCTTCTCTCCTATAGTTGTGGTAGGTTTTGCGACAGGGTTCTGAGGCACAGGATCACGTAGCTGCAAAACCTCCCTTTTCCTCTCTTGAAGGAGTTCCTCCCGGAACTCTTCCATCTTCCTGCTAATCAGGTCCGCCACTTGGTGGAATATGGCGGACCCAATAGCCTCCTCGGATGCCGGAACACCCCGTTGCGGGGACGCCCTCCCCACATTCTTCACTGGCGAGGCCGGTGCTGGCCTCGCGCGGCTCACGTTCCCCGGGTCGGCCATCACGGTTGTAGACAGGCCCGGAGATTGCCTTTCCAGATCTGTCAGCCTCACCTGCAGGCGCTGATTTTCAGCCTGCAGGGCTTCTATTTGCTGCCTAAGAGCAGCAAACGTACTGTCAGGCGGTGATGCTGCCTGACGGTCTACCCTCTGGGACAGCTCTATCGCAGCTGCCCTCAGACTCCTGGCCCCAACCCTAAGGTCCCGTTGTATCGTCCCCTTAAGGTTCTTCGACTTGGCCGCGGCCAATTCAACCTTATCTGCCTCCTCCAAGGCCCACGCACCCAAGTCCGCCAGAGGCTTTTTTCTTGCTTCCGCGAGAAAATCTTCCATTTCTGGCACAGGCTTCGCGGATTTCCCCGGTGGTGGTGGGACGCCTGTACCAGCATGGATCTCATCCTCCAAATCGATGAGCTCCGCCTCTCTTTTAGCCTCTACGTAGGCCCTCTTAGCTTCCGCCAGGCCTATGTATTCCCCAGTAGTAGGGGGCCTCCCTCGCTTCTTTGACTTTGGACACGGCCGCTGGTACGGTACGGTGGATCGTACCGACCCAACGGACGTGTCAGAATCATATGACGCGTCCCCTGACTCAAAAGCCGCGTCACCATTACGTGCAATCAGCACGTTGCCCGAAGTATCTGATTTCGGACCAGCGACCCATCGGACCCTGCTGGGTCCCGCCTTCTCCTCGTTAACACCCCTTATCATCGGTTTTTTAAAGGTTGAAAAATTAAACTCCATATTCGTCCCACGAGTATGGTCGGAAGGGATGTCACCCCTGGCAGAGCCGCCATGCCAGGGGAAGGCTACTACACCCGGGGGGCGCCAGTATCCCCGGGGTTGGTCGCTAGAGACCGATGCACCCACCGGCCACGCCCAGCCGCGAGGACTGGGCGTGCCCCCTCGCCGCGTACCGCAGCTTGAGGCTAGGGACTTTTTATAGAGGTTTATCCCCTCGCGGGCCGGCCAATGAAGGCAAGCCCCCCGCTCCGGTGAGACATGACCACCGGTTTTACGGTGTTACGACAGGGGCAACACCACCCCTGCCGAGCTATGGGATCCCGGGGACGCAACCCCCCGTACCACGACCAGAACTGGCCGTGGCCCCTGGGATGGGGACCGATTCAACCGATTTCACCCCTCAACTCTGGGCCTTACCGGCAAGGGAGGCCCTGCCAGGATCCGAAGATCCCACCGGCATCGCCCCAGAGCATCACCGAGGCTACTAAGTCTCCACGATCCCCGAAAAGCCAGAGCCCCGTTAGCCACCGGAAAATTCCGGTGCCCAGGTTCCACCACGAGGAGGTGGGGATGGCACATGTTGTCGCAAACAGCGACAACTTTAGAACCCGGCGTAACCTAACCTTTTTTTTTTTTTTTTTTTTTAACGTGGGGAAATCCTCATGGATCCCCCGGAGCTGGGGAACTCCGGGGGTATGCCGGACTCTTACCGGCTAAAACCCCACGGTGACCGTCCTCGGCGCTGCGGGGAGGGGACCGGGAACTCTGGACGAACGCGTCCGGTCCCCTCCCGCGCCGGGGCCCTCCATGGTGACTGGGAGGACCCCCTTCCCGGAGGGGAGTGTGGTCGACGATACACACTCCCCCGTCCGAGGTAATGAGCGATGGCTGGGTCACTCAGCCACCGCTCCCGTCCCGGGGGACGCGTGCAATGATCGGTACGACTCCCCAATCGTACCGACCACGCCCCCCGGACGACGCCCGTGCAAATACGTGGGGCACGACCAAACGGTCCACCCCGCACGGGCGTCGCCGACGCCTCGGGCCAGACTTGGCCCGGTTGACTGGGTGCCCCGGGTGCGTCAAACCCGATACCACGACCCGACAAATGCCGAGTCGTGGCCCCTGAGGCGTGACGGCCACCATCGTGGCCCGCAGGCGCGGCGAAGGTGGCGAAGTCCCTCCCCCCGAAGGGTTCTTAGGAGTGACTTCCACCCGAAGGTGGAAGCCCCCCCCGTGAGGAGGAACGGGGCAAACGTCTACGACGCCGACCCCGTAGGCAGCGTCGAGCGGGCAGAGATTGCTCCCTAACCCGCTCGGCGGCCTCCTTCGCGACCATGACCTCCTCGCAAAAGGAGATCATGGCCTGCCAGACGCTCCCGCGACCGAGCATCCCCGAAAGAATGCTCGGCAACGAGAGGTCCGGACACACCTCCGCCGCTAACACCCGACGCGGCACCTCCCAGGCTGGACACTCCTGGAGAGTGTGCCGCGCCGAGTCCTCCGCGGCGCCACAATGGTGGCACCGCGCGGTCGCCTCGCGTCCGATTCGGCACAGGTACTGACCGAAACAACCATGTCCGGTCAGCACCTGTGTGGCTCGGAATGTGAGCCGCCCGTTGCTACGACCCACCCATCTATCCAGGATGGGCAAGATCGCCCCGACGGTCCAGTGGCCTCCATGACGGGATAAATCATCCCGCCACTTCGACAAGGTGAACCGCCGGGCCTGGAGCCTCAACTCGTCCCGACTTGTCGTCTCCCCTGGCGGGGTGGAGTCCTGACGCTCGAGACGTAGACGCCTATAAACGTAGGCGTCTTCGAGCGCCAGGAACTCCAGAGGTGGTAAACCCGCCAGGGTGGTGGCCGCCTCGTAGGACACCGTACGGTACCCCCTTATGACGCGAATAGCTGCGCGTCTCCATTCCCGTCGGAGGAGATTGACGCACCTCCGATTAGCTGACAACGCGTCAGCCCAAACAGGGGCACCGTACAGTGCCACGCTCTTGATCACCCCACAATAGAGGCGGCGCACCCGCTCGTCCGGACCGCCAAGGTTGGGCATGATGCGACTCAAATGAGTCGTTAACTTACCCAACCTGGCGGCCAAACGGACGAAGTGCGGGACGAAACTCCAGGAGCCGTCCAGGTAGACACCAAGATATTTGATATCCTGGGCCACCTGGACGTCGGACGACCCGATCCTCACCAGACATGGAGCTGAAGTGCCCCTCTTACGAGGGCGGAAACAAACTATCTCCGTCTTCTGAGGGGACAACTCCAGCCCCATGCCCCGAATCCGCGAGGCGATGGCCGCAACCGCGACCTCCGCTCGACGGATGGACCTCCCCAAGTCCCTGCCGGTGGCTAGCACCATGGTGTCGTCGGCGTAACACGTTAAGTGTACGCCAGCCGGCAGGGAGACCCGCAGAGCCGCGTCGTACCCCAGGTTCCACAACAAGGGGCCCAATACGGACCCCTGGGGTACGCCACGGGTGATGTCTCGCCTAACAGACCCATCGCGGCCACCGTAAACGATGGCCCTGTCCCGGAGGTAATCTCCGACCACCATCCGCAGGTAGAGGGGCACCTCGTGACTTTCGAGGGCCCCGCGGATGGCCGTCCAGGAGAGGGAATTAAATGCGTTTTGTATGTCCAACGATACAGCAATAGCAACCCCACCCCTAGACGTGACCGAGTCCGAGAGGGACTTGACGCGCGAAATCGCGTCGATGGTCGATCGTCCCTCCCGGAAGCCGAACTGGCACTCGGCCAGGTCGGGTCCTACACGGGACAGGTGCTGGACGAGGCGACGTTGAACGATGCGTTCGAAGAGCTTCCCTACCTCGTCCAGCAACACGATGGGCCTGTAGGCGGAGGGCGACTCCGCGGGCCTGTTGTCCTTCTTGAGGAGAACCATCCGTCCGCACTTCCACCGCAGTGGAATCGTCCCCGTCTGGAGGCAGGCGTTGAATAGCCTGCACAGACGGGGACCGAGGACGCTCAGTGCCATGACCCAGGCGCGGCCAGGTATGCCGTCAGGGCCGGGGGCGGTGTTACGTTCCCCCATGCGTCTGACGGCATAGGCCAGCTCCTCCCCGGACACCTCCAACTCCTGTGACCATAATGCATGGTCGATGGTATGAGCGGGGGCCGACACCTCCCCAGAAGGGAACAGGGTGCCGACCACCCGCTCCAGGAGCGGAGGGTCCATCGTCTCCGTGAGTGGAGGCGCCCATGGACGTAGCTTGTCCATCACAAGCTTGTAGGGGCGCCCCCATGGATCCTCACGGAGCTTAGAGAGGAGTCCGTCCCAGGCCTGAGCCTTGGCACTCCTGATGGCCAGCTGCAGCTGCTTCGTACGCGTACGATATTCAGCGTACAGCTGTGCCGTTCTCGCCGCGTCGGTTGAGCGTCGACGCCTCGCCCGGGTGTACTGGCGGCGAGCGACCCCGCAATCAGCGCGGAGACGCTGTATCGCGTCGCTCCACCAGTACACCGGGCGGCGGGGCGGATTGGCGCGGACACGCGGCATCGCCACGTCGCAAATAGATGACATAGCGTCCGCGAACCAATCCGCCTCCGCGTTAACCTCCACTGGCCCAGCCGGAACGCCCGGCCAGGCCACTGCGAGAACGGCCGCCATCAGGGCGTCCTCATCCATGCCCCTCAGGGCCCACCTCTTCTGGTGGTGGGCTGATGGGCGGGTCGGGGGAGGCGTGGAGACCTCTATGCGTATATACGCATGGTCTGAGAGGGTCTCCACGTCGTCGACCCTCCACCCCGACACACGACGCGCGGCCAGGGCGTTTGCGAAAGATATATCCACGATACTTTCGCCCTGGTACCGCACGCACGTGCTGGCTGAGCCCCGGTTTAATAACCGGAGACTCAGGCCAGCCGCCCAGTCCAACACCGAGTGACCCCTCTGGTCCGTCCTCGGGGAGTGCCACGCGGATGCGTGAGCATTAAAGTCCCCGAGGACGAACACTGGACGAGCTGCGTGCGAAGAGACTAAGCGCTGCAGCTCGTCCAGTAGAGTGTCGAAACGACTGAGGGGCCACCTCGGTGGCGCGTACACGCCCACCACCAGACAATCCGCCCAGTCGACCGCCACGAACCCGTGGCCGCGCGCAACGAGCGCTATCGGCCGGATCCGTGACGGGACCGACTGGGCGACCACCACGGAGTCGTCCAGGTCCCCAGCCCAGGACGGGCGCTGGAGAACCCGGTACGGCTCCGCAGCGACGACCAACTCAACCATGCCACCGCAGAGACCCTGAACCATTAGGTCCTGTGCTGCGATGGCATGGTTGAGATTGGTCTGGATGATGTGACCGTGAGGAGGCGTGAACTTTAGGCCGTGTCCATGGCCTCCCCCCGGCCAACATCATCCGTGTGAGCGGGATTCTCGTCCCGCTCAAACTCATCCCCAGTGTCCATAAGACTCGTACATCCCACGGTGGAGGATGATGCGGCCGCACCACCCCCGCTGGATCCTCCCACGTTGGAGGGTGATGCGGTCGCACCACCCCCGCCGGAACATCCCGCGATGGAGGGTGATGCGGACGCACCACCCCCGCTGGAAGATCCCGCGATGGAGGGTGATGCGGTTGCACCACCCCCGCTGGAACCTCCCACGTTGGAGGGTGGTGCAACTACACCACCCCCTTTATGGACACTGGGGTTTTTGGTCTTCTTCTCGATGATCTTTTCTCCCTTCTGCGCAGCCGACGACGGCTGTGCCCCCTTGCCGCTTCGGCGGGCCTTAGGAGGGGAGCATGACTTGCTTCCCGTCCTATGGTCCGCGGACCGCCCTGCCTCTTTACACACAAGGCAGACTGGGGCGGCCGCGGTGCAAAGGCCCGCCTGGTGGCCGGTCTCACCACACCTATAACATAGGTGCGACCGGTCCACCTTCGCAGTGCACCGCTGCTGGACGTGACCCAGCTCCCAGCAGCGGTAGCACTGCTCCGGGCGGGGTTTCAGCACCATAACACGGGCATCTGCCCACCCCACCCGGATGCGGCCGGCAGCGACCACTTTTTTGGCCGCCGCCAGGGGGGGCGTAACCTAACCTAACCTTTTTTTTTTTTTTTTTTTTTTTTTTTTTTTTTTTAACGTGGGGAAATCCTCATGGATCCCCCGGAGCTGGGGAACTCCGGGGGTATGCCGGACTCTTACCGGCTAAAACCCCACGGTGACCGTCCTCGGCGCTGCGGGGAGGGGACCGGGAACTCTGGACGAACGCGTCCGGTCCCCTCCCGCGCCGGGGCCCTCCGTGGTGACTGGGAGGACCCCCTTCCCGGGAGGGAGTGTGGTCGACGATACACACTCCCCCATCCGAGGAATGAGCGATGGCTGGGTCACGCAGCCACCGCTCCCGTCCCGGGGGACGCGTGCAATGGTCGGCACATTCCCCCAAATGTGCCGACCGCGCCCCCCGGACGACGCCCGTGCAAATACGTGGGGCACGACCAAACGGTCCACCCCGCACGGGCGTCGTCGACGCCTCGGGCCAGGCTTGGCCCGGTTGACTGGGTGCCCCGGGTGCGTCAGACCCGATACCACGACCCGACAAATGCCGAGTCGTGGCCCCTGAGGCAACCTAACCTTTTTTTTTTTTTTTTTTTTTTTTTAACGTGGGGAAATCCTCATGGATCCCCCGGAGCTGGGGAACTCCGGGGGTATGCCGGACTCTTACCGGCTAAAACCCCACGGTGACCGTCCTCGGCGCTGCGGGGAGGGGACCGGGAACTCTGGACGAACGCGTCCGGTCCCCTCCCGCGCCGGGGTCCTCCGTGGTGACTAGGAGGACCCCCTTCCCGGAGGGGAGTGTGGTCGACGATACACACTCCCCCATCCGAGGAATGAGCGATGGCTGGGTCACGCAGCCACCGCTCCCGTCCCGGGGGACGCGTGCAATGGTCGGCACATTCCCCCAAATGTGCCGACCGCGCCCCCCGGACGACGCCCGTGCAAATACGTGGGGCACGACCAAACGGTCCACCCCGCACGGGCGTCGTCGACGCCTCGGGCCAGGCTTGGCCCGGTTGACTGGGTGCCCCGGGTGCGTCAGACCCGATACCACGACCCGACAAATGCCGAGTCGTGGCCCCTGAGGCGTAACGGCCACCATCGTGGCCCGCAGGCGCGGCGAAGGTGGCGAAGTCCCTCCCCCCGAAGGGTTCTTAGAAGTGACTTCCACCCGAAGGTGGAAGCCCCCCCCGTGAGGAGGAACGGGGCAAACGTCTACGACGCCGACCCCGTAGGCAGCGTCGAGCGGGCAGAGATTGCTCCCTAACCCGCTCGGCGGCCTCCTTCGCGACCATGACCTCCTCGCAAAAGGAGATCATGGCCTGCCAGACGCTCCCGCGACCAAGCATCCCCGAAAGAATGCTCGGCAACGAGAGGTCCGGACACACCTCCGCCGCTAACACCCGACGCGGCACCTCCCAGGCTGGACACTCCTGGAGAGTGTGCCGCGCCGAGTCCTCCGCGGCGCCACAATGGTGGCACCGCGCGGTCGCCTCGCGTCCGATTCGGCACAGGTACTGACCGAAACAACCATGTCCGGTCAGCACCTGTGTGGCTCGGAATGTGAGCCGCCCGTTGCTACGACCCACCCATCTATCAAGGATGGGTAGGATCGCCCCGACGGTCCAATGGCCTCCGTGACGAGATAGGTCGTCTCGCCACTTTGACATGGTGGACCGCCGGGCCTGGAGCCTCAACTCGTCCCGACTTGTCGCCTCCCCTGGCGGGGTGGAGTCCTGACGCTCGATGCGAAGACGCCTGTAAACGTAGGCGTCTTCGAGCGCCAGGAGCTCCAGAGGTGGTAAACCCGCCAGGGTGGTGGCCGCCTCGTAGGACACCGTACGGTACCCCCTTATGACGCGAATGGCAACGCGTCGCCACTCCCGTCGGAGAAGTGTCAGGCTTCTCCGACTCGCTGACAAAGCGTCAGCCCAAACAGGGGCACCGTACAGTGCCACGCTCTTAATGACCCCACAATAGAGGCGGCGCACCCGCTCGTCCGGGCCGCCAAGGTTGGGCATGATGCGACTCAAATGAGACGTCAACTTACCCAACCTGGCGGCCAAGCGGACGAAGTGCGGGACGAAACTCCAGGAGCCGTCCAGGTAGACACCAAGATATTTGATATCCTGGGCCACCTGGACGTCGGACGACCCGATCCTCACCAGACATGGAGCTGAAGTGCCCCTCTTACGAGGACGGAAACAAACTATTTCCGTCTTCTGAGGGGACAACTCCAGCCCCATGCCCCGAATCCGCGAGGCGATGGCCGCAACCGCGACCTCCGCTCGACGGATGGTCCTCCCCAAGTCCCTGCCGGTGGCTAGCACCATGGTGTCGTCGGCGTAGCAGGTGAGATGTACGCCTACCGGCAGGGAGACCCGCAGAGCCGCGTCGTACCCCAGGTTCCACAACAAGGGGCCCAATACGGACCCCTGGGGTACGCCACGGGTGATGTCTCGCCTAACAGACCCACCGCGGCCACCGTAAACGATGGCCCTGTCCCGGAGGTAATCTCCGACCACCATCCGCAGGTAGAGGGGCACCTCGTGACGTTCGAGGGCCCCGCGGATGGTCGCCCACGAGAGGGAGTTAAAGGCGTTCTTGATGTCTAACGATATCGCCAGAGCAACTCCCCCCCGGGACGTAGCCGAGTCCGAGAGGGACTTGACGTGCGAGATCGCGTCGATTGTGGAACGTCCCTCCCGGAAGCCGAACTGGCACTCGGCCAGGTCGGGTCCTACACGGGACAGGTGCTGGACGAGGCGACGCTGTACGATGCGCTCAAAGAGCTTACCGACCTCGTCCAGCAACACGATGGGCCTGTAGGCGGAGGGCGACTCCGCGGGCCTGTTGTCCTTCTTGAGGAGGACCATCCGTCCGCATTTCCACCGATGTGGAATCGTCCCCGTCTGGAGGCAGGCATTAAATAGCCTGCACAGACGGGGACCGAGGACGCTTAGTGCCATGACCCAGGCGCGGCCAGGTACGCCGTCAGGGCCGGGGGCGGTGTTACGTTCCCCCATGCGTCTGACGGCACAGGCCAGCTCCTCCCCGGACACCTCCAACTCCTGTGACCATGAGACATGGTCGATGGTGTGAGCGGGGGCCGACACCTCCTCAGAAGGGAACAGGGTGCCGACCACCCGCTCCAGGAGCGGAGGGTCCATCGTCTCCGTGAGTGGAGGCGCCCATGGACGTAGCTTGTCCATCACAAGCTTGTAGGGGCGCCCCCATGGATCCTCACGGAGCTTAGAGAGGAGTCCGTCCCACGCCTGAGCCTTGGCACTCCTGATGGCCAGCTGCAGCTGCTTCGTGAGTGCACGGTAGTCAGCGTACAGCTGTGCCGTTCTCGCCGCGTCGGTTGAGCGTCGACGCCTCGCCCGGGTGTACTGGCGGCGAGCGACCCCGCAATCAGCGCGGAGACGCTGGATCTCGTCACTCCACCAGTACACCGGGCGGCGGGGCGGATTGGTGCGGACACGCGGCATCGCCACGTCGCAAATGGATGACATAACGTCCGCGAACCAATCCGCCTCCGCGTTAACCTCCACTGGCCCAGCCGGAACGCCCGGCCAGGCCACTGCGAGAACGGCCGCCATCAGGGCGTCCTCATCCATGCCCCTCAGGGCCCACCTCTTCTGGTGGTGGGCTGATGGGCGGGTCGGGGGAGGCGTGGAGACCTCTATGCGTATATACGCGTGGTCAGAGAGAGTCTCCACGTCGTCGACCCTCCACCCCGACACACGACGCGCGGCCAGGGCGTTTGCGAAAGATATATCCACGATACTTTCGCCCTGGTACCGCACGCACGTGCTGGCTGAGCCCCGGTTCAACAACCGGAGACTCAGACCAGCCGCCCAGTCCAACACCGAGTGACCCCTCTGGTCCGTCCTCGGGGAGTGCCACGCAGATGCGTGAGCATTAAAGTCCCCGAGGACGAACACTGGACGAGCTGCGCGCGAAGAGACTAAGCGCTGCAGCTCGTCCAGTAGAGTGTCGAAACGACTGAGGGGCCACCTTGGAGGTGCGTATACGCCCACCACCAGACAATCCGCCCAGTCGACCGCCACGAACCCGTGGCCGCGCGCAACGAGCGCTATCGGCCGGATCCGTGACGGGACCGACTGGGCGACCACCACGGAGTCGTCCAGGTCTCCAGCCCAGGACGGGCGCTGGAGAACCCGGTACGGCTCCGCAGCGACGACCAACTCAACCATGCCACCGCAGAGACCTTGAACCATTAGGTCCTGTGCTGCGATGGCATGGTTGAGATTGGTCTGGATGATGTGACCGTGAGGAGGCGTGAACTTTAAGCCGTGTCCATGGCCTCCCCCCGGCCAACATCATCCGTGTAAGCGGGATTCTCGTCCCGCTCAAACTCATCCCCAGTGTCCATACTGCTGCAGCATCCCACGTTGGAGGATGATGCGGCCGCACCACCCCCGCTGGATCCTCCCACGTTGGAGGGTGATGCGGTCGCACCACCCCCGCCGGAACATCCCGCGATGGAGGGTGATGCGGACGCACCACCCCCGCCGGAACCTCCCGCGATGGAGGGTGATGCGGATGCACCACCCCCGCTGGAACGTCCCACGTTGGAGGGTGGTGCAGCCTCACCACCCCCTTTATGGACACTGGGGTTTTTGGTCCTCTTCTCGATGATCTTTCCTCCCTTCTGCGCAGCCGACGACGGCTGTGCCCCCTTGCCGCTTCGGCGGGCCTTAGGTGGGGAGCAAGCCTTGCTCCCCGTTCTGTGGTCCGCGGACCGCCCTGCCTCCTTGCATACGAGGCAAACAGGGGCGGCCGCGGTACAAAGGCCCGCCAGGTGGCCGGTTTCGCCGCACCTATAACATAGGTGCGACCGGTCCACCTTCGCAGTGCACCGCTGCTGGACATGACCCAGCTCCCAGCAGCGGTAGCACTGCTCCGGGCGGGGTTTCAGCACGACTACACGTGCATCTGCCCACCCCACCCGGATGCGGCCGGCAGCGACCACTTTCTTGGCCGCTGCCAGGGGGCACTGCACCCAAAGGGTGCCGAGCCCTCTAGGTGAAGACCGTATGAGGCCTGTCTTCACCTCCTCCACCCGGCACCCTCCGGTGCCGGCTATAACCTCGGCCACCTCGGATGAGGTGACCGAGTCGTCCAGGCCGATCACCCGCAGATCTTGTTTTTTGACCGGCCTGGCCACCGTTACGCCGTCGCCGGCTAACGCCTCCTTCAATTTTTCCGCCAGGGCCGCAGCCTTGGCATCCTTCTCAGGACCGGCGATCTCCAGCAGGAGACCGCCGGTCCTGGACTTCTTGGGGCGGACTGCCTCCACCCCAACGTCAGATAGCCTGACCTTCTGCCTGGCAGCCACCATGATATCACGGTAGGTGGCTTTGCTGCCAGGCAGAAGGGTCAGCGCGACTGCCGCCGTTCGTGGCAGTCGCCCAAGCTTCGGCCTGTCATCCTTTTTGGCCGCCTGGGCCTTAGGTGGCGGAACAGGGGCGGATTGGGCCTTTTTTGCTACCCTAGCCGCCTTTCTGCCCACCACCTGGGCCCAGGTATTCTCCTTTGCGGCACCAGGCACAGTGGTAGATGGCACTGGTGCCGCTGCTGCGCTCTTCTGCGCCTCCTGGCGCGCCAATAATAAACGTCTGGCCGCCCCGGATAGAACACTCTTGTCCTTTGAAGATGAGGAATTAGAATGAGGCGGCCTTTGATTAGGAGTCTCAGTTTTCTTATTCTCCTTCTTCTTCTCTGGCTTAATCTGCTTCTTCTTGTCCACGGTGGCCTGTATAACAGTACCACTCGATGGCAAGATATTCCTCCCCATTACAGAAAGGAGCTCTCTGCGAAACTCCTCCATCTTCTTATTAACTAATTCCGCCACCTGGTCAATTGTGGCGGGCGGAGCCTCCTCCTTGTTTGCCGGAGCACTTTTCACCAACGTGCTCCTAATATCCTTCTTATGCGTAGCCGGTGCTGGCTCCGCGCGGCTCTCGGTCTCCATGTTCACCGTCATTGCTGCTGGCGGGCTTGGAGGTCGCCTTTCCAACATAGAGAGGCGGCATTGCAGGCGTTTATTCTGTGCCTGCAATGCCTCAATTTCAGCTTCTAACAGCGAAATATCCCTAGCTGGCTTTTGAGCTGCCGGTCGCTCCACTCTTATGGACAGCTCCATGGCTGCCGCCCTCAAAATCCTTGCAGCAACCCTGAGATCGCGCTGGATTGTGCCTTTTAGATTTTTAGACTTGGCCGCGGCCAACTCTATTTTATCCGTTTCCTCGAGCGCCCAAGCGCCGAGGTCAGCCAACGGCTTATTTCTTGCCAGCTGGACAAACTCGTCCATTTCCGGCACTGGGTTAGCTGACTTGCCTGGGGGTGGTGGAACCCCTGTGCCCTGGTGGATCTCGAGCTCGAGATCCACTAATTCGGCCTGCCTTTGCGCCTCTATGTAGGCCTTTTTCGCCTCAGCAAGGCCTACATATTCCCCTGTTGTTGGGGGTCTTCCTCTTTTCTTCGACTTCGGACACGGCCGTTCGATAGAGAAGGTGGACAGTATCGAACCAACGGACGTGTCCGAATCGTATGAGGCGTCGTTCGATTCAACATCGGCGCCTCTCACACGTGCAGGAAGCACTTTGTCTGAGACTATAGCATGTCTCAGACCTCCGACCTTTCGGACCCCAGAGGTCCCCGCCACCTCGTCAATCCCCCCATTCCCCGGTTTTTTAAAATATGAATCATCCATAACGATCCCACGAGAGTGGTCGGAATATAGGTCGCCCCTGGCAGAGCCGCCATGCCAGGGGAAGGCTAATACACCCGGGGGGCGCCAGTATCCCCGGGGTTGGTCGCTAGAGACCGATGCACCCACCGGCCACGCCCAGCCGCGAGGACTGGGCGTGCCCCCTCGCCGCGTACCGCAGCTTGAGGCTAGGGACTTTTTATAGAGGTTTATCCCCTCGCGGGCCGGCCAATGAAGGCAAGCCCCCCGCTCCGGTGAGACATGACCACCGGTTTTACGGTATTACGACAGGGGCAACACCACCCCTGCCGAGCTATGGGATCCCGGGGACGCAACCCCCCGTACCACGACCAGAACTGGCCGTGGCCCCTGGGATGGAGGCAACCTAACCTAACCTAACCTAACCTAACCTAACCTAACCTAACCTAACCTAACCTAACCTAACCTAACCTAACCTAACCTAACCTAACCTAACCTTTTTTTTTTTTTTTTTTTTTTTTTTTTTTTTTTTAACGTGGGGAAATCCTCATGGATCCCCCGGAGCTGGGGAACTCCGGGGGTATGCCGGACTCTTACCGGCTAAAACCCCACGGTGACCTTCCTCGGCGCTGCGGGGAGGGGACCGGGAACTCTGGACGAACGCGTCCGGTCCCCTCCCGCGCCGGGGCCCTCCATGGTGACTGGGAGGACCCCCTTCCCGGAGGGGAGTGTGGTCGACGATACACACTCCCCCATCCGAGGTAATGAGCGATGGCTGGGTCACTCAGCCACCGCTCCCGTCCCGGGGGACGTGTGCAATGGTCGGCACATTCCCCCAAATGTACCGACCGCGCCCCCCGGACGACGCCCGTGCAAATACGTGGGGCACGACCTAATGGTCCACCCCGCACGGGCGTCGTCGACGCCTCGGGCCAGGCTTGGCCCGGTTGACTGGGTGCCCCGGGTGCGTCAGACCCGATACCACGACCCGACAAATGCCGAGTCGTGGCCCCTGAGGCTTAACGGCCACCATCGTGGCCCGCAGGCGCGGCGAAGGTGGCGAAGTCCCTCCCCCCGAAGGGTTCTTAGAAGTGACTTCCACCCGAAGGTGGAAGCCCCCCCCGTGAGGAGGAACGGGGCAAACGTCTACGACGCCGACCCCGTAGGCAGCGTCGAGCGGGCAGAGATTGCTCCCTAACCCGCTCGGCGGCCTCCTTCGCGACCATGACCTCCTCGCAAAAGGAGATCATGGCCTGCCAGACGCTCCCGCGACCAAGCATCCCCGAAAGAATGCTCGGCAACGAGAGGTCCGGACACACCTCCGCCGCTAACACCCGACGCGGCACCTCCCAGGCTGGACACTCCTGGAGAGTGTGCCGCGCCGAGTCCTCCGCGGCGCCACAATGGTGGCACCGCGCGGTCGCCTCGCGTCCGATTCGGCACAGGTACTGACCGAAACAACCATGTCCGGTCAGCACCTGTGTGGCTCGGAATGTGAGCCGCCCGTTGCTACGACCCACCCATCTATCCAGGATGGGCAAGATCGCCCCGACGGTCCAGTGGCCTCCATGACGGGATAAGTCATCCCGCCACTTCGACAAGGTGAACCGCCGGGCCTGGAGCCTCAACTCGTCCCGACTTGTCGTCTCCCCTGGCGGGGTGGAGTCCTGACGCTCGAGACGAAGACGCCTGTAAACGTAGGCGTCTTCGAGCGCCAGGAACTCCAGAGGTGGTAAACCCGCCAGGGTGGTGGCCGCCTCGTAGGACACTGTACGGTAGCCCCTTATGACGCGAATAGCTGCGCGTCTCCATTCCCGTCGGAGGAGATTGACGCTCCTCCGACTAGCTGATAATGCGTCAGCCCAAACAGGGGCACCGTACAGTGCCACGCTCTTGATTACACCACAATAGAGGCGGCGCACCCGATCGTCCGGACCGCCAAGGTTGGGCATGATGCGACTCAGATGAGTCGTTATTTTGCCCAACCTGGCGGCCAAACGGACGAAGTGCGGGACGAAACTCCAGGAGCCGTCCAGGTAGACACCAAGATATTTGATATCCTGGGCCACCTGGACGTCGGACGACCCGATCCTCACCAGACATGGAGCTGGAGTGCCCCTCTTGCGAGGACGGAAACAAGCTATTTCCGTCTTCTGAGGGGACAACTCCAGCCCCATGCCCCGAATCCGCGAGGCGATGGCCGCAACCGCGACCTCCGCTCGGCGGATGGTCCTCCCCAAGTCCCTGCCGGTGGCTAGCACCATGGTGTCGTCGGCGTAACACGTTAAGTGCACGCCAGCCGGCAGGGAGACCCGCAGAGCCGCGTCGTACCCCAGGTTCCACAACAAGGGGCCCAATACGGACCCCTGGGGTACGCCACGGCTGATGTCTCGCCTAACAGACCCATCGCGGCCACCGTAAACGATGGCTCTGTCCCGGAGGTAATCCCCGACCACCATCCGCAGGTAGAGGGGCACCTCGTGACGTTCGAGGGCCCCGCGGATGGCCGCCCACGAGAGGGAGTTGAAGGCATTTTGGATATCCAAAGATACTGCCAAAGCTACTCCCCCCCGGGACGTGACCGAGTCCGAGAGGGACTTGACGCGCGAAATCGCGTCGATGGTCGACCGTCCCTCCCGGAAGCCGAACTGGCACTCGGCCAGGTCGGGTCCTACCCGGGACAGGTGCTGAACGAGGCGACGTTGAACGATACGCTCAAAGAGTTTACCGACCTCGTCCAGCAACACGATGGGCCTGTAGGCGGAGGGCGACTCCGCGGGCCTGTTGTCCTTCTTGAGGAGGACCATCCGTCCGCATTTCCACCGAAGTGGAATCGTCCCCGTCTGTAGGCAGGCGTTGAATAGCCTGCACAGACGGGGACCGAGGACGCTGAGTGCCATGACCCAGGCGCGGCCAGGTATGCCGTCAGGGCCGGGGGCGGTGTTACGTTCCCCCATGCGTCTGACGGCATAGGCCAGCTCCTCCCCGGACACCTCCAACTCCTGTGACCATAAAACATGGTCGGTGGTGTGAGCGGGGGCCGACACCTCCCCAGAAGGGAACAGGGTGCCGACCACCCGCTCCAGGAGCGGAGGGTCCATCGTCTCCGTGAGTGGAGGCGCCCATGGACGTAACTTGTCCATGACAAGTTTGTAGGGGCGCCCCCATGGATCCTCACGGAGCTTCGAGAGGAGTCCGTCCCAGGCCTGAGCCTTGGCACTCCTGATGGCCAGCTGCAGCTGCTTCGTGAGTGCACGATAATCAGCGTACAGCTGTGCCGTTCTCGCCGCGTCGGTTGAGCGTCGACGCCTCGCCCGGGTGTACTGGCGGCGAGCGACCCCGCAATCAGCGCGGAGACGCTGTATCGCGTCGCTCCACCAGTACACCGGGCGGCGGGGCGGATTGGCGCGGACACGTGGCATCGCCACGTCGCAAATAGATGACATGACGTCCGCGAACCAATCCGCCTCCGCGTTAACCTCCACTGGCCCAGCCGGAACGCCCGGCCAGGCTACTGCGAGAACGGCCGCCATCAGGGCGTCCTCATCCATGCCCCTCAGGGCCCACCTCTTCTGGTGGTGGGCTGATGGGCGGGCCGGGGGAGGCGTGGAGACCTCTATGCGTATGTACGCATGGTCTGAGAGGGTCTCCACGTCGTCGACCCTCCACCCCGACACACGACGCGCGGCCAGGGCATTTGCGAAAGATAAGTCCACGATACTTTCGCCCTGGTACCGCACGCACGTGCTGGCCGAGCCCCGGTTTAATAACCGGAGACTCAGGCCAGCCGCCCAGTCCAACACCGAGTGACCCCTCTGGTCCGTCCTCGGGGAGTGCCACGCAGATGCGTGAGCATTAAAGTCCCCGAGGACGAACACTGGACGAGCTGCGTGCGAAGAGACTAAGCGCTGCAGCTCGTCCAGTAGAGTGTCGAAACGACTGAGGGGCCACCTCGGTGGCGCGTACACGCCCACCACCAGACAATCCGCCCAGTCGACCGCCACGAACCCGTGACCGCGCGCAACGAGCGCTATCGGCCGGATCCGTGACGGGACCGACTGGGCGACCACCACGGAGTCGTCCAGGTCCCCAGCCCAGGACGGGCGCTGGAGAACCCGGTACGGCTCCGCAGCGACGACCAACTCAACCATGCCACCGCAGAGACCTTGAACCATTAGGTCCTGTGCTGCGATGGCATGGTTGAGATTGGTCTGGATGATGTGACCGTGAGGAGGCGTGAACTTTAAGCCGTGTCCATGGCCTCCCCCCGGCCAACATCATCCATAAGAGCGGGATTTTCGGCCCGCTCTTCCTCGTCCCCAGTGTCCATAAGACTCGAAACTCCCGCGGTGGAGGATGATGCGGCCGCACCACCCCCGCTGGATCCTCCCACGTTGGAGGGTGATGCGGTCGCACCACCCCCGCCGGAACATCCCGCGATGGAGGGTGATGCGGACGCACCACCCCCGCCGGAACCTCCCGCGATGGAGGGTGATGCAGATGCACCACCCCCGCTGGAACATCCCACGTTGGAGGGTGGTGCAGCCTCACCACCCCCTTTATGGACACTGGGGTTTTTGGTTTTCTTCTCAACAATTTTGACTCCCTTCTGCGCAGCCGACGACGGCTGTGCCCCCTTGCCGCTTCGGCGGGCCTTAGGCGGGGAGCATGACTTGCTCCCCGTCCTATGGTCCGCGGACCGCCCTGCCTCTTTACAAACAAGGCAGACTGGGGCGGCCGCGGTGCAAAGGCCCGCCTGGTGGCCGGTCTCACCACACCTGTAACACAGGTAACCTAACCTAACCTTTTTTTTTTTTTTTTTTAACGTGGGGAAATCCTCATGGATCCCCCGGAGCTGGGGAACTCCGGGGGTATGCCGGACTCTTACCGGCTAAAACCCCACGGTGACCTTCCTCGGCGCTGCGGGGAGGGGACCGGGAACTCTGGACGAACGCGTCCGGTCCCCTCCCGCGCCGGGGCCCTCCATGGTGACTGGGAGGACCCCCTTCCCGGGGGGGAGTGTGGTCGACGATACACACTCCCCCATCCGAGGAATGAGCGATGACTGGGTCACGCAGCCACCGCTCCCGTCCCGGGGGACGCGTGCAATGATCGGTACGACTCCCCAATCGTACCGACCACGCCCCCCGGACGACGCCCGTGCAAATACGTGGGGCACGACCAAACGGTCCACCCCGCACGGGCGTCGTCGACGCCTCGGGCCAGGCTTGGCCCGGTGCGACTGGGTGCCCCGGGTGCGTCAAACCCGATACCACGACCCGACAAATGCCGAGTCGTGGCCCCTGAGGCGTAACGGCCACCATCGTGGCCCGCAGGCGCGGCGAAGGTGGCGAAGTCCCTCCCCCCGAAGGGTTCTTAGAAGTGACTTCCACCCGAGGGTGGAAGCCCCCCCCGTGAGGAGGAACGGGGCAAACGTCTACGACGCCGACCCCGTAGGCAGCGTCGAGCGGGCAGAGATTGCTCCCTAACCCGCTCGGCGGCCTCCTTCGCGACCATGACCTCCTCGCAAAAGGAGATCATGGCCTGCCAGACGCTCCCGCGACCAAGCATCCCCGAAAGAATGCTCGGCAACGAGAGGTCCGGACACACCTCCGCCGCTAATACCCGACGCGGCACCTCCCAGGCTGGACACTCCTGGAGAGTGTGCCGCGCCGAGTCATCCGCGGCGCCACAATGGTGGCACCGCGCGGTCGCCTCGCGTCCGATTCGGCACAGGTACTGACCGAAACAACCATGTCCGGTCAGCACCTGTGTGGCTCGGAATGTGAGCCGCCCGTTGCTACGACCCACCCATCTATCAAGGATGGGTAGGATCGCCCCGACGGTCCAATGGCCTCCGTGACGAGATAAGTCGTCTCGCCACTTTGACATGGTGGACCGCCGGGCCTGGAGCCTCAACTCGTCCCGACTTGTCGTCTCCCCTGGCGGGGTGGAGCCCTGACGCTCGAGACGAAGACGCCTGTAAACGTAGGCGTCTTCGAGCGCCAGGAGCTCCAAAGGTGGTAAACCCGCCAGGGTGGTGGCCGCCTCGTAGGACACCGTACGGTACCCCCTTATGACGCGAATAGCTGCGCGTCTCCATTCCCGTCGGAGGAGATTGACGCACCTCCGATTAGCCGACAACGCGTCAGCCCAAACAGGGGCACCGTACAGTGCCACGCTCTTGATAACTCCACAATAGAGGCGGCGCACCCGCTCGTCCGGGCCGCCAAGGTTGGGCATGATGCGACTCAGATGAGTCGTTATTTTGCCCAACCTGGCGGCCAAACGGACGAAGTGCGGGACGAAACTCCAGGAGCCGTCCAGGTAGACACCAAGATATTTGATATCCTGGGCCACCTGGACGTCGGACGACCCAATCCTCACCAGACACGGAGCTGGAGTGCCCCTCTTACGAGGACGGAAACAGACTATTTCCGTCTTCTGAGGGGACAACTCCAGCCCCATGCCCCGAATCCGCGAGGCGATGGCCGCAACCGCGACCTCCGCTCGACGGATGGTCCTCCCCAAGTCCCTGCCGGAGGCTAACACCATGGTGTCGTCGGCGTAGCATGTTAGATGTACGCCGACCGGCAGGGAGACCCGCAGAGCCGCGTCGTACCCCAGATTCCACAACAAGGGGCCCAATACGGACCCCTGGGGTACGCCACGGCTAATCTCACGCCTCACAAACCCATCGCGGCCACCGTAAACGATGGCCCTGTCCCGGAGGTAATCTCCGACCACCATCCGCAGGTAGAGGGGCACCTCGTGACGTTCGAGGGCCCCGCGGATGGCCGCCCACGAGAGGGAGTTGAAGGCATTTTGGATATCCAAAGATACTGCCAAAGCTACTCCCCCCCGGGACGTGACCGAGTCCGAGAGGGACTTGACGCGCGAAATCGCGTCGATGGTCGACCGTCCCTCCCGGAAGCCGAACTGGCACTCGGCCAGGTCGGGTCCTACACGGGACAGGTGCTGGACGAGGCGACGTTGAACGATACGCTCAAAGAGTTTACCGACCTCGTCCAGCAACACGATGGGCCTGTAGGCGGAGGGCGACTCCGCGGGCCTGTTGTCCTTCTTGAGGAGGACCATCCGTCCGCATTTCCACCGAAGTGGAATCGTCCCCGTCTGGAGGCAGGCATTAAACAGCCTGCACAGACGGGGACCGAGGACGCTGAGTGCCATGACCCAGGCGCGGCCAGGTATGCCGTCAGGGCCGGGGGCGGTGTTACGTTCCCCCATGCGTCTGACGGCATAGGCCAGCTCCTCCCCGGACACCTCCAACTCCTGTGACCATAATACATGGTCGGTGGTGTGAACGGGGGCCGACACCTCCCCAGATGGGAATAAAGTGCCGACCACCCGCTCCAGGAGCGGAGGGTCCATCGTCTCCGTGAGTGGAGGCGCCCATGGACGTAGCTTGTCCATCACAAGCTTGTAGGGGCGCCCCCATGGATCCTCACGGAGCTTCGAGAGGAGTCCGTCCCAGGCCTGAGCCTTGGCACTCCTGATGGCCAGCTGCAGCTGCTTCGTGAGTGCACGATAGTCAGCGTACAGCTGTGCCGTTCTCGCCGCGTCGGTTGAGCGTCGACGCCTCGCCCGGGTGTACTGGCGGCGAGCGACCCCGCAATCAGCGCGGAGACGCTGTATCGCGTCGCTCCACCAGTACACCGGGCGGCGGGGCGGATTGGCGCGGACACGCGGCATCGCCACGTCGCAAATAGACGACATAACGTCCGCGAACCAATCCGCCTCCGCGTTAACCTCCACTGGCCCAGCCGGAACGCCCGGCCAGGCCACTGCGAGAACGGCCGCCATCAGGGCGTCCTCATCCATGCCCCTCAGGGCCCACCTCTTCTGGTGGTGGGCTGATGGGCGGGTCGGGGGAGGCGTGGAGACCTCTATGCGTATATACGCGTGATCAGAGAGAGTCTCCACGTCGTCGACCCTCCACCCCGACACACGACGCACGGCCAGGGCGTTTGCGAAAGATATATCCACGATACTTTCGCCCTGGTACCGCACGCACGTGCTGGCCGAGCCCCGGTTTAATAACCGAAGACCCAGGCCAGCCGCCCAGTCCAACACCGAGTGACCCCTCTGGTCCGTCCTCGGGGAGTGCCACGCAGATGCGTGAGCATTAAAGTCCCCGAGGACGAACACTGGACGAGCTGCGTGCGAAGAAACGATGTTCTGCAGCTCGTCCAGTAAATTGTCGAAACGACTGAGGGGCCATCTCGGAGGCGCGTACACGCCCACCACCAGACAATCCGCCCAGTCGACCGCCACGAATCCGTGGCCGCGCGCAACGAGCGCTATCGGCCGGATCCGTGACGGGACCGACTGGGCGACCACCACGGAGTCGTCCAGGTCCCCAGCCCAGGACGGGCGCTGGAGAACCCGGTACGGCTCCGCAGCGACGACCAACTCAACCATGCCACCGCAGAGACCTTGAACCATTAGGTCCTGTGCTGCGATGGCATGGTTGAGATTGGTCTGGATGATGTGACCGTGAGGAGGCGTGAACTTTAAGCCGTGTCCATGGCCTCCCCCCGGCCAGCATCATCCATAAGAGCGGGATTTTCGACCCGCTCTTCCTCGTCCCCAGTGTCCATAAGACTCGAAACTCCCGCGGTGGAGGATGATGCGGCCGCACCACCCCCGCTGGATCCTCCCACGTTGGAGGGTGATGCGGTCGCACCACCCCCGCCGGAACATCCCGCGATGGAGAGTGATGCGGACGCACCACCCCCGCTGGAACCTCCCGCGATGGAGGGTGATGCAGATGCACCACCCCCGCTGGAACCTCCCACGTTGGAGGGTGGTGCAACTACACCACCCCCTTTATGGACACTGGGGACCTTGGTCTGCTTGTCTCCTTTTCCAACCCCCTTATACGCAGCCGACGACGGCTGTGCCCCCTTGCCGCTTCGGCGGGCCTTAGGCGGGGAGCATGACTTGCTCCCCGTCCTATGTTCCGCGGACCGCCCTGCCTCTTTACAAACAAGGCAGACTGGGGCGGCCGCGGTGCAAAGGCCCGCCTGGTGGCCGGTCTCACCACACCTGTAACACAGGTGAGACCGATCCACCTTCGCAGTGCACCGCTGCTGGACGTGACCCAGCTCCCAGCAGCGGTAGCACTGCTCCGGGCGGGGTTTCAACGCCAATACACGGGCATCCGCCCACCCCACCCGGATGCGGCCGGCAGCGACCACCTTCTTGGCCGCTGCCAGGGGGCACTGCACCCAAAGGGTGCCGAGCCCTCTTGGAGAAGACCGGATAATTCCGGTCTTCAGATCTTCTATATGGCACCCTCCGATGCCAGCAATGGCCTCGGCCACCTCGGACGAGGTGACCGATTCGTCCAGGCCGGTCACTCTCAGGTCTGCTTTCTTGACCGGCCTGGCCACCGTCACTCCGTCGCCGGCCAATGCCTCCTTTAACTTCTCTGCCAAGGCCGTAGCCTTGGCTTCCTTCTCAGGACCGGCGATCTCTAACAGGAGACCGCCGGTCCTCGACTTCTTGGGTCGGACAGCCTCCACCCCTACGTCGGACAGCCTGACCCTCTGCCTGGCAGCCACCATGATGTCACGATAGGTGGCTTTGCTGCCAGGCAGAAGGGTCAGTGCGACTGCCGCAGTGCGTGGCAGCCGCCCTAGCTTCGGCTTCTCCTCCTTTTTCGCCGTCTGGGCCTTAGGTGGCGGGACAGGGGCGGATTGGGCCTTTCTGGCTGTCCTAGCCGCCTTCCTGCCCACCACCTGGGCCCAGGTTCCTTCCTTTACGGCACCAGATGCAGAAGTGCATGGTGTTGGTGCCGCTGTTGCCTGGCTCTTCACAGCCTGTCGAGCCATCTCCAACCTTCTAGCTGCCCCAGATGGGGCTTGTTTGGTATTAGAAGGCGGTTTACCTTTTGTGGCTTTTTTCTGTACGCCACTGCCTTTACTCTTCTCCTCCTTCTTCTTCTTATTTGATGTCTTACCCTCGGTGGCCTTCGTTATGACGCCATCCGAGGGCAAGACAATGCTCTCCTTCGACTGTAGGATTTCCTTGCGGAAATCCCCCATCATCTTGATGATGAGGTCCGCCACCTCATGTAAAGTGACGGGCCCAGCTGCCTCTTTAGGTGCCAGGGCACTATTGTCTGAGGATGAAATCCTCACATCCTTCCTTGTCGGGACCGGTGCTGGCCCCGCGCGACTCTCTATCTCCAAATCCGCCATTGCAGCTGCTGACGGGCTTGCAGATCTTCTCTCCAGCGCCTTTATTCTGTCTAGCAGGCGTTTATTCTCCGCCCGCAGCTCCTCCACTAGCGCTTTCAGCGAAGAAATTTCGTTGACCGGCGGCGTTGTTGCCGGGCGCTCTACCCTTTGCGCCAACTCAATAGTGGCTGCCCTAAGACACCTAGCGCCCATCCTTAAATCTCTTTGGATGGTACCTTTAAGATTTTTTGACTTGGCGGCGGCTAACTCAATTCTATCAGCCTCCTCCAAGGCCCACGCTCCAAGATCTTCTATGGGCTTATTTTTTGCCTGTTGGAGGAAATCCTCCATTTCAGGCACGGGCTTTGACGATTTGCCCGGTGGAGGTGGTACTCCGGAGCCATGGTGAATCTCTAGCTCCAGGTCCACCAACTCAGCCTCACGTTTTGCCTCCACGTATGCCCTCTTGGCCTCCGCGAGGCCTACATAATCCCCGGTTGTCGGGGGCCTCCCACGTTTCTTGGACAACGGACACGGCCGTTGAAACGAAAAACTGGATCGGACCGACCCGACGGACGTGTCCGAGTCGTAAGAGGCATCCCCCGACTCTTCCACGGCGCCTTTATTGTGTGCCCTGACTCCAGCAGCCGACACTACATAGTCGGAGACTACAATGGGTCTCGACTTGCCGACCATACGGACCTTACTTGGTCCCTCCTTCCCTTCGTGCTCCCCCCCATCCCCAGGTTTTTTGAAAAGTGTACAATAATCCATATTGTTCCCACGAGAAGGTCGGAAAGTAAGTCACCCCTGGCAGAGCCGCCATGCCAGGGGAAGGCTGATACACCCGGGGGGCGCCAGTATCCCCGGGGTTGGTCGCTAGAGACCGATGCACCCACCGGCCACGCCCAGCCGCGAGGACTGGGCGTGCCCCCTCGCCGCGTACCGCAGCTTGAGGCTAGGGACTTTTTATAGAGGTTTATCCCCTCGCGGGCCGGCCAATGAAGGCAAGCCCCCCGCTCCGGTGAGACATGACCACCGGTTTTACGGTATTACGACAGGGGCAACACCACCCCTGCCGAGCTATGGGATCCCGGGGACGCAACCACCCGTACCACGACCAGAACTGGCCGTGGCCCCTGGGATGGGGACCGCTTCAACCGATTTCACCCCTCAACTCTGGGCCTTACCGGCAAGGGAGGCCCTGCCAGGATCCGAAGATCCCACCGGCATCGCCCCAGAGCATCACCGAGGCTACTAAGTATCCACGATCCCCGAAAAGCCAGAGCCCCGTTAGCCACCGGAAAATTCCGGTGCCCAGGTTCCACCACGAGGAGGTGGGGATGGCACATGTTGTCGCAAACAGCGACAACTTTAGAACCCACCTAACCTAACCTAACCTTTTTTTTTTTTTTTTTTTTTTTTTAACGTGGGGAAATCCTCATGGATCCCCCGGAGCTGGGGAACTCCGGGGGTATGCCGGACTCTTACCGGCTAAAACCCCACGGTGACCTTCCTCGGCGCTGCGGGGAGGGGACCGGGAACTCTGGACGAACGCGTCCGGTCCCCTCCCGCGCCGGGGCCCTCCATGGTGACTGGGAGGACCCCCTTCCCGGAGGGGAGTGTGGTCGACGATACACACTCCCCCGTCCGAGGTAATGAGCGATGGCTGGGTCACTCAGCCACCGCTCCCGTCCCGGGGGACGCGTGCAATGGTCGGCACATTCCCCCAAATGTACCGACCGCGCCCCCCGGACGACGCCCGTGCAAATACGTGGGGCACGACCAAATGGTCCACCCCGCACGGGATTCGTCGACGCCTCGGGCCAGGCTTGGCCCGGTTGACTGGGTGCCCCGGGTGCGTCAAACCCGATACCACGACCCGACAAATGCCGAGTCGTGGCCCCTGAGGCGTAACGGCCACCATCGTGGCCCGCAGGCGCGGCGAAGGTGGCGAAGTCCCTCCCCCCGAAGGGTTCTTAGAAGTGACTTCCACCCGAGGGTGGAAGCCCCCCCCGTGAGGAGGAACGGGGCAAACGTCTACGACGCCGACCCCGTAGGCAGCGTCGAGCTGGCAGAGATTGCTCCCTAACCCGCTCGGCGGCCTCCTTCGCGACCATGACCTCCTCGCAAAAGGAGATCATGGCCTGCCAGACGCTCCCGCGACCAAGCATCCCCGAAAGAATGCTCGGCAACGAGAGGTCCGGACACACCTCCGCCGCTAACACCCGACGCGGCACCTCCCAGGCTGGACACTCCTGGAGAGTGTGCCGCGCCGAGTCCTCCGCGGCGCCACAATGGTGGCACCGCGCGGTCGCCTCGCGTCCGATTCGGCACAGGTACTGACCGAAACAACCATGTCCGGTCAGCACCTGTGTGGCTCGGAATGTGAGCCGTCCGTTGCTACGGCCTACCCATCTATCCAGGATGGGCAGAACCGCCCCGACGGTCCAATGGCCTCCGTGACGAGATAGGTCGTCCCGCCACTTTAACATTGTGGACCGCCGGGCCTGGAGCCTCAACTCGTCCCGACTTGTCGTCTCCCCTGGCGGGGTGGAGCCCTGACGCTCGAGACGAAGACGCCTGTAAACGTAGGCGTCTTCGAGCGCCAGGAACTCCAAGGGTGGTAAACCCGCCAGGGTGGTGGCCGCCTCGTAGGACACTGTACGGTAGCCCCTTATGACGCGAATAGCTGCGCGTCTCCATTCTCGTCGGAGGAGAGTGACGCTCCTCCGACTAGCTGATAATGCGTCAGCCCAAACAGGGGCACCGTACAGTGCCACGCTCTTGATTACCCCACAATAGAGGCGGCGCACCCGCTCGTCCGGACCGCCAAGGTTGGGCATGATGCGACTCAACTGAGTCGTTAACTTACCCAACCTGGCGGCCAAACGGACGAAGTGCGGGACGAAACTCCAGGAGCCGTCCAGGTAGACACCAAGATATTTGATATCCTGGGCCACCTGGACGTCGGACGACCCGATCCTCACCAGACACGGAGCTGAAGTGCCCCTCTTACGAGGACGGAAACAGACTATCTCCGTCTTCTGAGGGGACAACTCCAGCCCCATGCCCCGAATCCGCGAGGCGATGGCCGCAACCGCGACCTCCGCTCGACGGATGGTCCTCCCCAAGTCCCTGCCGGTGGCTAACACCATGGTGTCGTCGGCGTAGCAGGTGAGATGTACGCCTACCGGCAGGGAGACCCGCAGAGCCGCGTCGTACCCCAGATTCCATAACAAGGGGCCCAATACGGACCCCTGGGGTACGCCACGGGTGATGTCTCGCCTAACAGACCCATCGCGGCCACCGTAAACGATGGCCCTGTCCCGGAGGTAATCTCCGACCACCATCCGCAGGTAGAGGGGCACCTCGTGACGTTCGAGGGCCCCGCGGATGGCCGCCCAGGAGAGGGAGTTAAATGCGTTTTGGATATCTAAAGATATAGCAAGAGCAATCCCCCCCCTAGACGTGGCCGAGTCCGAGAGGGACTTGACGCGCGAAATTGCGTCGATAGTCGACCGTCCCTCCCGGAAGCCGAACTGGCACTCGGCCAGGTCGGGTCCTACACGAGACAGGTGCTGGACGAGGCGACGTTGAACGATACGCTCAAAGAGCTTACCGACCTCGTCCAGCAACACGATGGGCCTGTAGGCGGAGGGCGACTCCGCGGGCCTGTTGTCCTTCTTGAGGAGGACCATCCGTCCGCACTTCCACCGAAGTGGAATCGTCCCCGTCTGGAGGCAGGCGTTAAAAAGCCTGCACAGACGGGGACCGAGGACGCTCAGTGCCATGACCCAGGCGCGGCCAGGTATGCCGTCAGGGCCGGGGGCGGTGTTGCGTTCCCCCATGCGTCTGACGGCACAGGCCAGCTCCTCCCCGGACACCTCCAACTCCTGTGACCATGAGACATGGTCGGTGGCGTGAGCGGGGGCCGACACCTCCCCAGATGGGAATAAAGTGCCGACCACCCGCTCCAGGAGCGGAGGGTCCATCGTCTCCGTGAGTGGAGGCGCCCATGGACGTAACTTGTCCATAACAAGTTTGTAGGGGCGCCCCCATGGATCCTCACGGAGCTTAGAGAGGAGTCCGTCCCAGGCCTGAGCCTTGGCACTCCTGATGGCCAGCTGCAGCTGTTTCGTAAGCGTACGATATTCAGCGTACAGCTGTGCCGTTCTCGCCGCGTCGGTTGAGCGTCGACGCCTCGCCCGGGTGTACTGGCGGCGAGCGACCCCGCAATCAGCGCGGAGACGCTGGATCTCATCACTCCACCAGTACACCGGGCGGCGGGGCGGATTGGCGCGGACACGCGGCATCGCCACGTCGCAAATGGATGACATAACGTCCGCGAACCAATCCGCCTCCGCGTTAACCTCCACTGGCCCAGCCGGAACGCCCGGCCAGGCCACTGCGAGAACGGCCGCCATCAGGGCGTCCTCATCCATGCCCCTCAGGGCCCACCTCTTCTGGTGGTGGGCTGATGGGCGGGTCGGGGGAGGCGTGGAGACCTCTATGCGTATATACGCGTGGTCAGAGAGAGTCTCCACGTCGTCGACCCTCCACCCCGACACACGACGCGCGGCCAGGGCGTTTGCGAAAGATATATCCACGATACTTTCGCCCTGGTACCGCACGCACGTGCTGGCCGAGCCCCGGTTTAACAACCGGAGACTCAGACCAGCCGCCCAGTCCAACACCGAGTGACCCCTCTGGTCCGTCCTCGGGGAGTGCCACGCAGATGCGTGAGCATTAAAGTCCCCGAGGACGAACACTGGACGAGCTGCGTGCGAAGAGACTAAGCGCTGCAGCTCGTCCAGTAGAGTGTCGAAACGACTGAGGGGCCACCTCGGAGGTGCGTATACGCCCACCACCAGACAATCCGCCCAGTCGACCGCCACGAACCCGTGGCCGCGCGCAACGAGCGCTATCGGCCGGATCCGTGACGGGACCGACTGGGCGACCACCACCGAGTCGTCCAGGTCCCCAGCCCAGGACGGGCGCTGGAGAACCCTGTACGGCTCCGCAGCGACGACCAACTCAACCATGCCACCGCAGAGACCTTGAACCATTAGGTCCTGTGCTGCGATGGCATGGTTGAGATTGGTCTGGATGATGTGACCGTGAGGAGGCGTGAACTTTAAGCCGTGTCCATGGCCTCCCCCCGGCCAACATCATCCATAAGAGCGGGATTTTCGGCCCGCTCTTCCTCTTCCCCAGTGTCCATAAGACTCGAAACTCCCGCGGTGGAGGATGATGCGGCCGCACCACCCCCGCTGGATCCTCCCACGTTGGAGGGTAATGCGGTCGCACCACCCCCGCCGGAACATCCCACGGTGGAGGGTGATGCGGATGCACCACCCCCGCTGGAACCTCCCACGTTGGAGGGTGGTGCAGCCTCACCACCCCCTTTATGGACACTGGGGATCTTCTTCTTCTTCTCTAGCGCCTTATCTCCCTTCTTCACGGCCGACGACGGCTGTGCCCCCTTGCCGCTTCGGCGGGCCTTAGGCGGGGAGCATGACATGCCCCCCGTTCTGTGGTCCGCGGGCCGCCCTGCCTCTTTACAGATGAGGCAGACTGGGGCGGCCGCGGTGCAAAGGCCCGCCTGGTGGCCGGTCTCACCACACCTGTAACACAGGTGAGACCGATCCACCTTCGCAGTGCACCGCTGCTGGACATGACCCAGCTCCCAGCAGCGGTAGCACTGCTCCGGGCGGGGTTTTAAAACCATAACGCGGGCATCAGCCCACCCCACCCGGATGCGGCCGGCAGCGACCACTTTCTTGGCCGCTACCAGGGGGCACTGCACCCAAAGGGTGCCGAGCCCTCTTGGTGAAGACCGTATAAGGCCCGTCTTCACCTCTTCTACTCGACACCCTCCGGTGCCGGCTATGACCTCGGCCACCTCAGATGAGGTGACCGAGTCGTCCAGGCCGATCACACGCAGGTCTTGCTTCTTGATCGGCCTGGCCACCGTCACGCCGTCGCCGGCCAGTGCCTCCTTTAACTTCTCTGCCAAGGCCGTAGCCTTGGCTTCCTTCTCAGGACCAGCGATCTCTAACAGGAGACCGCCGGTCCTGGACTTCTTGGGGCGGACTGCCTCCACCCCAACGTCCGACAGCCTGACCCTCTGCCTGGCAGCCACCATGATGTCACGATAGGTGGCTTTGCTGCCAGGCAGAAGGGTCAGTGCGACTGCCGCAGTGCGTGGCAGCCGCCCTATCTTCGGCCTGTCCTCCTTCTTCGCCGCCTGGGCCTTAGGTGGCGGGACAGGGGCGGATTGGGCCTTTTTAGCAGCCCTTGCGGCCTTTCTGCCCACCACCTGGGCCCACGATCCCTCCTTATTAACAACAGCTGATGAAGCTGGTGCAGTTTGTACGGCTGCTGCGGTCCTCCTCGCATCCTGTCGGGCCAGCTCCAACCTTCTGGCCGCTCCAGAAGGAGCATTATTAGACTTCGAGTACGAGGAAGATTTCGGATCCGTCACTTTATTAGCCATGGCCACGTTCTCCTCTTTCTTCTTCTTCTTTTCGCCCTTATTCTTTGTCTGTTTTGCCCCAGGGACCTGTGGGACCAGTTCTCGTAGGGGCAAAACCTCCCTTTCCCTCTCTTGAAGGAGTTCTTTCCGGAACTCCTCCATCTTCCTACTAATCAGGTCCGCCACTTGATGGATTATGGCGGACCCCATAGCCTCCTCGGGTGCCGGGACACCCTGTTGCGGGGACGCCCTCCCCACATTCTTCACTGGCGAGGCCGGTGCTGGCCTCGCGCGGCTCTCGATTTCCTGGCCGGCCATCCCACTTGTTGCCAGGCTTGGAGATCGCCTCTCTAAATCCGTCAGCCTCATCTGCAGGCGCTGGTTTTCAGCCTGCAGGGCTTCTATTTGCTGCCTAAGAGCAGCAATGTTACTGTCAGGCGGTGGTGCTGCCTGACGATCCACCCTCTGGGCCAGCTCTATAGCAGCTGCCCTCAAACTCCTGGCCCCAACCCTAAGGTCCCGTTGTATGGTGCCCTTAAGATTTTTGGACTTGGCTGCGGCCAACTCCACCCTATCAGCCTCTTCAAGTGCCCAAGCACCCAAGTCCGCCAGAGGCTTATTTTTTGCTTCCTGCAAAAAATCTTCCATCTCCGGCACAGGCTTGGTCGATTTTCCCGGAGGGGGCGGGATGCCTGTGCCGGCGTGGATCTCCATCTCGAGGTCCACGAGTTCTGCCTCTCTTTTGGCCTCCACATAGGCCCTCTTGGCCTCTGCCAAGCCCACATAGTCCCCTGTTGTTGGGGGTCGCCCTCGTTTCTTGGACTTGGGACACGGCCGCTGGAACGGTACAGTGGAACGTACCGAACCAACGGACGTGTCTGAGTCATATGAGGCGTCTCCTGACTCATTAGCGCCACTCCCTCGTGCAGTGTGCACAGTGCCCGAGACAGTTTGTCCCGGACAAGCGACCCATCGGACCCTACTGGGCCCCGCCTTCTCCTCGCTTTTCCCCCCAATCCCCGGTTTTTTAAATTTTGAAAATGAACACTCCATAATTGTTCCCACGAGAAGGTCGGAAATAAAAGTCGCCCCTGACAGAGCCGCCATGCCAGGGGAAGGCTGATACACCCGGGGGGCGCCAGTATCCCCGGGGTTGGTCGCTAGAGACCGATGCACCCACCGGCCACACCCAGCCGCGAGGACTGGGCGTGCCCCCTCGCCACGTACCGCAGCTTGAGGCTAGGGACTTTTTATAGAGGTTTATCCCCTCGCGGGCCGGCCAATGAAGGCAAGCCCCCCGCTCCGGTGAGACATGACCACCGGTTTTACGGTATTACGACAGGGGCAACACCACCCCTGCCGAGCTATGGGATCCCGGGGACGCAACCCCCCGTACCACGACCAGAACTGGCCGTGGCCCCTGGGATGAACCTAACCTACCTAACCTAACCTAACCTAACCTAACCTAACCTAACCTTTTTTTTTTTTTTTTTTTTTTTTACGTGGGGAAATCCTCATGGATCCCCCGGAGCTGGGGAACTCCGGGGGTATGCCGGACTCTTACCGGCTAAAAACCCCACGGTGACCGTCCTCGGCGCTGCGGGGAGGGGACCGGGAACTCTGGACGAACGCGTCCGGTCCCCTCCCGCGCCGGGGCCCTCCGTGGTGACTGGGAGGACCCCCTTCCCGGAGGGGAGTGTGGTCGACGATACACACTCCCCCATCCGAGGTAATGAGCGATGGCTGGGTCACTCAGCCACCGCTCCCGTCCCGGGGGACGCGTGCAATGGCCGGCACATTTCCCCAAATGTGCCGACCGCGCCCCCCGGACGACGCCCGTGCGAATACGTGGGGCACGACCAAAGGGTCCACCCCGCACGGGCGTCGTCGACGCCTCGGGCCAGGCTTGGCCCGGTGCGACTGGGTGCCCCGGGTGCGTCAAACCCGATACCACGACCCGACAAATGCCGAGTCGTGGCCCCTGAGGCGTAACGGCCACCATCGTGGCCCGCAGGCGCGGCGAAGGTGGCGAAGTCCCTCCCCCCGAAGGGTTCTTAGAAGTGACTTCCACCCGAGGGTGGAAGCCCCCCCCGTGAGGAGGAACGGGGCAAACGTCTACGACGCCGACCCCGTAGGCAGCGTCGAGCGGGCAGAGATTGCTCCCTAACCCGCTCGGCGGCCTCCTTCGCGACCATGACCTCCTCGCAAAAGGAGATCATGGCCTGCCAGACGCTCCCGCGACCAAGCATCCCCGAGAGAATGCTCGGCAACGAGAGGTCCGGACACACCTCCGCCGCTAACACCCGACGCGGCACCTCCCAGGCTGGACACTCCTGGAGAGTGTGCCGCGCCGAGTCCACCGCGGCGCCACAATGGTGGCACCGCGCGGTCGCCTCGCGTCCGATTCGGCACAGGTACTGACCGAAACAACCATGTCCGGTCAGCACCTGTGTGGCTCGGAATGTGAGCCGCCCGTTGCTACGACCCACCCATCTATCCAGGATGGGTAGGATCGCCCCGACGGTCCAATGGCCTCCGTGACGAGACAGGTCGTCTCGCCACTTTGACATGGTGGACCGCCGGGCCTGGAGCCTCAACTCGTCCCGACTTGTGGTCTCCCCTGGCGGGGTGGAGTCCTGACGCTCGAGACGTAGACGCCTATAAACGTAGGCATCTTCGAGCGCCAGGAACTCCAGAGGTGGTAAACCCGCCAGGGTGGTGGCCGCCTCGTAGGACACCGTACGGTACCCCCTTATGACGCGAATAGCTGCGCGTCTCCATTCCCGTCGGAGGAGATTGACGCACCTCCGATTAGCTGACAACGCGTCAGCCCAAACAGGGGCACCGTACAGTGCCACGCTCTTGATAACTCCACAATAGAGGCGGCGCACCCGCTCGTCCGGGCCGCCAAGGTTGGGCATGATGCGACTCAAATGAGTCGTTAACTTACCCAACCTGGCGGCCAAACGGACGAAGTGCGGGACGAAACTCCAGGAGCCGTCCAGGTAGACACCAAGATATTTAATATCTTGGGCCACCTGGACGTCGGACGACCCTATCCTCACCAGACACGGAGCTGGAGTGCCCCTCTTGCGAGGACGGAAACAAACTATTTCCGTCTTCTGAGGGGACAACTCCAGCCCCATGCCCCGAATCCGCGAGGCGATGGCCGCAACTGCGACCTCCGCTCGACGGATGGTCCTCCCCAAGTCCCTGCCGGTGGCTAACACCATGGTGTCGTCGGCGTAACACGTTAAGTGTACGCCAGCCGGCAGGGAGACCCGCAGAGCCGCGTCGTACCCCAGGTTCCACAACAAGGGGCCCAATACGGACCCCTGGGGTACGCCACGGGTGATGTCTCGCCTAACAGACCCACCGCGGCCACCGTAAACGATGGCCCTGTCCCGGAGGTAATCTCCGACCACCATCCGCAGGTAGAGGGGCACCTCGTGACGTTCGAGGGCCCCGCGGATGGCCGCCCAGGAGAGGGAGTTAAATGCGTTCTGAATATCCAGGGATACCGCAAGAGCAACCCCTCCCCTAGACGTGACCGAGTCCGAGAGGGACTTGACGCGCGAGATCGCGTCTATGGTCGATCGTCCCTCCCGGAAGCCGAACTGACACTCGGCCAGGTCGGGTCCTACGCGAGACAGGTGCTGGACGAGGCGACGTTGAACGATGCGTTCGAAGAGCTTCCCGACCTCGTCCAGCAACACGATGGGCCTGTAGGCGGAGGGCGACTCCGCGGGCCTGTTGTCCTTCTGAGGAGAACCATCCGTCCGCACTTCCACCGCAGTGGAATCGTCCCCGTCTGGAGGCAGGCGTTGAATAGCCTGCACAGACGGGGACCGAGGACGCTGAGTGCCATGACCCAGGCGCGGCCAGGTATGCCGTCAGGGCCGGGGGCGGTGTTACGTTCCCCCATGCGTCTGACGGCACAGGCCAGCTCCTCCCCGGACACCTCCAACTCCTGTGACCATGAGACATGGTCGATGGTGTGAGCGGGGGCCGACACCTCCCCAGAAGGGAAACAGGGTGCCGACCACCCGCTCCAGGAGCGGAGGGTCCATCGTCTCCGTGAGTGGAGGCGCCCATGGACGTAGCTTGTCCATCACAAGCTTGTAGGGGCGCCCCCATGGATCCTCACGGAGCTTAGAGAGGAGTCCGTCCCAGGCCTGAGCCTTGGCACTCCTGATGGCCAGCTGCAGCTGCTTCGTGAGTGCACGGTAGTCAGCGTACAGCTGTGCCGTTCTCGCCGCGTCGGTTGAGCGTCGACGCCTCGCCCGGGTGTACTGGCGGCGAGCGACCCCGCAATCAGCGCGGAGACGCTGGATCTCGTCACCTCCACCAGTACACCGGGCGGCGGGGCGGATTGGCGCGGACACGCGGCATCGCCACGTCGCAAATGGATGACATAAACGTCCGCGAACCAATCCGCCTCCGCGTTAACCTCCACTGGCCCAGCCGGAACGCCCGGCCAGGCCACTGCGAGAACGGCCGCCATCAGGGCGTCCTCATCCATGCCCCTCAGGGCCCACCTCTTCTGGTGGTGGGCTGATGGGCGGGTCGGGGGAGGCGTGGAGACCTCTATGCGTATATACGCGTGGTCAGAGAGAGTCTCCACGTCGTCGACCCTCCACCCCGACACACGACGCGCGGCCAGGGCGTTTGCGAAAGATATATCCACGATACTTTCGCCCTGGTACCGCACGCACGTGCTGGCCGAGCCCCGGTTTAACAACCGGAGACTCAAGCCAGCCGCCCAGTCCAACACCGAGTGACCCCTCTGGTCCGTCCTCGGGGAGTGCCACGCGGATGCGTGAGCATTAAAGTCCCCGAGGACGAACACTGGACGAGCTGCGTGCGAAGAAACGATGTTCTGCAGCTCGTCCAGTAATATGTCGAAGCGACTGAGGGGCCATCTCGGAGGCGCGTACACGCCCACCACCAGACAATCCGCCCAGTCGACCGCCACGAACCCGTGGCCGCGCGCAACGAGCGCTATCGGCCGGATCCGTGACGGGACCGACTGGGCGACCACCACGGAGTCGTCCAGGTCCCCAGCCCAGGACGGGCGCTGGAGAACCCGGTACGGCTCCGCAGCGACGACCAACTCAACCATGCCACCGCAGAGACCCTGAACCATTAGGTCCTGTGCTGCGATGGCATGGTTGAGATTGGTCTGGATGATGTGACCGTGAGGAGGCGTGAACTTTAAGCCGTGTCCATGGCCTCCCCCGGCCAGCATCATCCATAAGAGCGGGATTTTCGACCCGCTCTTCCTCGTCCCCAGTGTCCATAAGACTCGAAACTCCCGCGGTGGAGGATGATGCGGCCGCACCACCCCCGCTGGATCCTCCCACGTTGGAGGGTGATGCGGTCGCACCACCCCCGCCGGAACATCCCGCGATGGAGGGTGATGCGGATGCACCACCCCCGCTGGAACCTCCCGCGATGGAGGGTGATGCGGATGCACCACCCTCGCTGGAACGTCCCACGTTGGAGGGTGGTGCAGCCTCACCACCCCCTTTATGGACACTGGGGATCTTCTTCATCTTCTCTAGCGCCTTATCTCCCTTCCTCACGGCCGACGACGGCTGTGCCCCCTTGCCGCTTCGGCGGGCCTTAGGCGGGGAGCAAGCTTTGCCTCCCGTTCTATGGTCCGCGGGCCGCCCTGCCTCCTTGCACACGAGGCAAACAGGGGCGGCCGCGGTACAAAGGCCCGCCTGGTGGCCGGTCTCACCACACCTGTAACACAGGTGAGACCGATCCACCTTCGCAGTGCACCGCTGCTGGACGTGACCCAGCTCCCAGCAGCGGTAGCACTGCTCCGGGCGGGGTTTCAACGCCAATACACGGGCATCCGCCCACCCCACCCGGATGCGGCCGGCAGCGACCACCTTCTTGGCCGCTGCCAGGGGGCACTGCACCCAAAGGGTGCCGAGCCCTCTTGGAGAAGACCGGATAATTCCGGTCTTCAGATCTTCTATATGGCACCCTCCGATGCCAGCAATGGCCTCGGCCACCTCGGACGAGGTGACCGATTCGTCCAGGCCGGTCACTCTCAGATCTGCTTTCTTGACCGCCTGGCCACCGTCACTCCGTCGCCGGCCAATGCCTCCTTTAACTTCTCTGCCAAGGCCGTAGCCTTGGCTTCCTTCTCAGGACCGGCGATCTCTAACAGAAGACCGCCGGTCCTCGACTTCTTGGGGCGGACAGCCTCCACCCCTACGTCGGATAGCCTGACCCTCTGCCTGGCAGCCACCATGATGTCACGATAGGTGGCTTTGCTGCCAGGCAGAAGGGTCAGTGCGACTGCCGCAGTGCGTGGCAGCCGCCCAAGCTTAGGCTTTTCCTCCCTTTTAGCCACCTGGGCCTTAGGTGGCGGGACAGGGGCCGATTGGGCCTTTTTCGCTGCCCTTGCGGCCTTTCTGCCCACCACCTGGGCCCAGGTACTCTCCTTTGCGGCACAGGTGCAGAAGTGCATGGAGCTGGCGCGCTGTTGCCTGGCTCTTCACAGCCTGGCGAGCCATCTCCAACCTTCTAGCTGCCCCAGATGGGGCTTGTTTGGAATTCGAAGACGGCGGTTTACCTTTTGTGGCGTTTGTCTGTACGCCACTGCTTCACTCTTCTCCTTCTTCTTCTTCTTGTCTGCTGTCTTACCCTCGTTGGCCTTCGTTTTAACGCCATCCGAGGGCAAGACCTTGCTCTCCTTCGACTGAAGGATTTCTTTGCGGAAATCCCCCAACATCTTGATGATGAGGTCCGCCACCTGCTCTAACGTGACGGACCCTGTTGCGTCCTTCGGTGCCGGGACACCATTGTCTGAGGATGTGATCCTCACATTCCTCCTCGTCGGGGCCGGTGCTGGCTCCGAGCGGCTCTCGATCTGCGTATCAGCCATTATAACTGCTGGCGGGCTTGCAGATCGCCTTTCTAGCGCATTCAATCTATTTAGCAGGCGCTTGTTTTCTGCCTGCAGCTCCTCCACTAGAGATTTCAGCGAAGAGACTTTCACTGACCGGCGGTGTTGTTGCCGGGCGCTCCACCCTTTGCGTTAATTCAATTGTGGCTGCCCTAAGACTCCTCGCACCCATCCTTAAATCTCTTTGGATGGTTCCTTTGAGATTTTTTGACTTGGCGGCAGCTAGCTCGATTCTGTCCGCCTCCTCTAAGGCCCAAGCTCCAAGATCTTCTAGTGGCTTATTTTTAGCTTCTTGAGGAAATCCTCCATTTCCGGCACGGGCTTTGAGGACTTGCCCGGCGGTGGTGGTACTCCGGAGCCATGATGTATCTCAAGCTCCAAGTCCACCAACTCAGCCTCACGTTTTGCCTCAACGTAGGCCCTTTTGGCCTCCGCGAGGCCTACATAGTCCCCGGTTGTCGGGGGCCTTCCACGCTTTTTGGACAACGGACACGGCCGTTGAAAGGAAAAACTGGATCGGACCGACCCGACGGACGTGTCCGAGTCGTAAGAAGCATCCCCCGACTCTTCCCCACGGCGCCTTTATTATGTGTCCTGACTCCAGAAGCCGAAACTACATAGTCGGAGACTATAATTGGTCTCGACTTGCCGACCATACGGACCTTACTTGGTCCCGCCTTCTCTTCGTGCTCCCCCCCAACCCAGGTTTTTTGAAAAGTGTACAATAATCCATACTGTTCCCACGAGTGTGGTCGGAAGAGAGGTCGCCCCTGGCAGAGCCGCCATGCCAGGGGAAGGCTAATACACCCGGGGGGCGCCAGTATCCCCGGGGTTGGTCGCTAGAGACCGATGCACCCACCGGCCACGCCCAGCTGCGAGGACTGGGCGTGCCCCTTCGCCGCGTACCGCAGCTTGAGGCTAGGGACTTTTTATAGAGGTTTATCCCCTCGCGGGCCGGCCAATGAAGGCAAGCCCCCCGCTCCGGTGAGACATGACCACCGGTTTTACGGTATTACGACAGGGGCAACACCACCCCTGCCGAGCTATGGGATCCGGGGACGCAACCCCCGTACCACGACCAGAACTGGCCGTGGCCCCTGGGATGGGGACCGCTTCAACCGATTTCACCCCTCAACTCTGGGCCTTACCGGCAAGGGAGGCCCTGCCAGGATCCGAAGATCCCACCGGCATCGCCCCAGAGCATCACCGAGGCTACTAAGTATCCACGATCCCCGAAAGCCAGAGCCCCGTTAGCCACCGGAAAATTCCGGTGCCCAGGTTCCACCACGAGGAGGTGGGGATGGCACATGTTGTCGCAAACAGCGACAACTTTGGAACCCAACCTAACCTAACCTAACCTAACCTTTTTTTTTTTTTTTTTTTTTTTTTTTTTTTTTTTTTTTTTTTTTTTTTTTTTTTTTTTTTTTTTTTTTTTTTTTTAACGTGGGGAAATCCTCATGGATCCCCCGGAGCTGGGGAACTCCGGGGGTATGCCGGACTCTTACCGGCTAAAACCCCACGGTGACCGTCCTCGGCGCTGCGGGGAGGGGACCGGGAACTCTGGACGAACGCGTCCGGTCCCCTCCCGCGCCGGGGCCCTCCGTGGTGACTGGGAGGACCCCCTTCCCGGAGGGGAGTGTGGTCGACGATACACACTCCCCCATCCGAGGAATGAGCGATGGCTGGGTCACGCAGCCACCGCTCCCGTCCCGGGGGACGCGTGCAATGGTCGGCACATTCCCCCAAATGTACCGACCGCGCCCCCCGGACGACGCCCGTGCAAATACGTGGGGCACGACCAAATGGTCCACCCCGCACGGGCGTCGTCGACGCCTCGGGCCAGGCTTGGCCCGGTTGACTGGGTGCCCCGGGTGCGTCAAACCCGATACCACGACCCGACAAATGCCGAGTCGTGGCCCCTGAGGCGTGACGGCCACCATCGTGGCCCGCAGGCGCGGCGAAGGTGGCGAAGTCCCTCCCCCCGAAGGGTTCTTAGGAGTGACTTCCACCCGAAGGTGGAAGCCCCCCCCGTGAGGAGGAACGGGGCAAACGTCTACGACGCCGACCCCGTAGGCAGCGTCGAGCGGGCAGAGATTGCTCCCTAACCCGCTCGGCGGCCTCCTTCGCGACCATGACCTCCTCGCAAAAGGAGATCATGGCCTGCCAGGCGCTCCCGCGACCAAGCATCCCCGAAAGAATGCTCGGCAACGAGAGGTCCGGCCGGAAAAACCTCCGCCGCGAACACCCGACCCAGGCTGGACACTCCTGGAGAGTGTGCCGCGCCGAGTCCTCCGCGGCGCCACAATGGTGGCACCGCGCGATCGCCTCGCGTCCGATTCGGCACAGGTACTGACCGAAACAGCCATGTCCGGTCAGCACCTGTGTGGCTCGGAATGTGAGCCGTCCGCTGCTACGACCCACCCATCTATCAAGGATGGGTAGGATCGCCCCGACGGTCCAGTGGCCTCCATGACGGGACAAGACGTCCCGCCACTTTGACATGGTGGACCGCCGGGCCTGGAGCCTCAACTCGTCCCGACTTGTCCTCTCCCCTGGCGGGGTGGAGTCCTGACGCTCGAGACGAAGACGCCTGTAAACGTAGGCGTCCTCGAGCGCCAGGAGCTCCAAAGGTGGTAAACCCGCCAGGGTGGTGGCCGCCTCGTAGGACACCGTACGGTACCCCCTTATGACGCGAATGGCAGCGCGTCGCCACTCTCGTCGGAGGAGATTGACGCACCTCCGATTAGCTGACAACGCGTCAGCCCAAACAGGGGCACCGTACAGTGCCACGCTCTTGATCACTCCACAATAGAGGCGGCGCACCCGATCGTCCGGACCGCCAAGGTTGGGCATGATGCGACTCAGATGAGTCGTTATTTTGCCCAACCTGGCGGCCAAACGGACGAAGTGCGGGACGAAACTCCAGGAGCCGTCCAGGTAGACACCAAGATATTTAATATCTTGGGCCACCTGGACGTCGGACGACCCTATCCTCACCAGACATGGAGCTGGAGTGCCCCTCTTGCGAGGACGGAAACATACTATTTCCGTCTTCTGAGGGGACAACTCCAGCCCCATGCCCCGAATCCGCGAGGCGATGGCCGCAACCGCGACCTCCGCTCGGCGGATGGTCCTCCCCAAGTCCCTGCCGGTGGCTAACACCATGGTGTCGTCGGCGTAACACGTTAAGTGTACGCCAGCCGGCAGGGAGACCCGCAGAGCCGCGTCGTACCCCAGATTCCACAACAAGGGGCCCAATACGGACCCCTGGGGTACACCACGGGTGATGTCTCGCCGTACAAACCCATCGCGGCCACCGTAAACGATGGCCCTGTCCCGGAGGTAATCTCCGACCACCATCCGCAGGTAGGGGGGCACCTCGTGACGTTCGAGGGCCCCGCGGATGGCCGCCCACGAGAGGGAGTTAAAGGCGTTCTTGATGTCTAACGATATCGCCAGAGCAACTCCCCCCCGGGACGTAGCCGAGTCCGAGAGGGACTTGACGCGTGAAATTGCGTCGATAGTCGACCGTCCCTCCCGGAAGCCGAACTGGCACTCGGCCAGGTCGGGTCCTACGCGAGACAGGTGCTGGACGAGGCGACGTTGAACGATGCGTTCGAAGAGTTTGCCAACCTCGTCCAGCAACACGATGGGCCTGTAGGCGGAGGGCGACTCCGCGGGCCTGTTGTCCTTCTTGAGGAGGACCATCCGTCCGCATTTCCACCGAAGTGGAATCGTCCCCGTCTGGAGGCAGGCGTTAAACAGCCTGCACAGACGGGGACCGAGGACGCTCAGTGCCATGACCCAGGCGCGGCCAGGTATGCCGTCAGGGCCGGGGGCGGTGTTACGTTCCCCCATGCGTCTGACGGCATAGGCCAGCTCCTCCCGGACACCTCCAACTCCTGTGACCATAAGGCATGGTCGATGGTGTGAGCGGGGGCCGACACCTCCCCAGAAGGGAACAGGGTGCCGACCACCCGCTCCAGGAGCGGAGGGTCCATCGTCTCCGTGAGTGGAGGCGCCCATGGACGTAACTTGTCCATAACGAGTTTGTAGGGGCGCCCCCATGGATCCTCACGGAGCTTAGAGAGGAGTCCGTCCCAGGCCTGAGCCTTGGCACTCCTGATGGCCAGCTGCAGCTGCTTCGTAAGCGTACGATATTCAGCGTACAGCTGTGCCGTTCTCGCCGCGTCGGTTGAGCGTCGACGCCTCGCCCGGGTGTACTGGCGGCGTGCGACCCCGCAATCAGCGCGGAGACGCTGTATCGCGTCGCCCCACCAGTACACCGGGCGGCGGGGCGGATTGGCGCGGACACGCGGCATCGCCACGTCGCAAATAGATGACATAACGTCCGCGAACCAATCCGCCTCCGCGTTAACCTCCACTGGCCCAGCCGGAACGCCCGGCCAGGCCACTGCGAGAACGGCCGCCATCAGGGCGTCCTCATCCATGCCCCTCAGGGCCCACCTCTTCTGGTGGTGGGCTGATGGGCGGGTCGGGGGAGGCGTGGAGACCTCTATGCGTATGTACGCGTGATCAGAGAGAGTCTCCACGTCGTCGACCCTCCACCCCGACACACGACGCGCGGCCAGGGCATTTGCGAAAGATAAGTCCACGATACTTTCGCCCTGGTACCGCACGCACGTGCTGGCTGAGCCCCGGTTTAGCAACCTGAGACTCAAGCCAGCCGCCCAGTCCAACACCGAGTGACCCCTCTGGTCCGTCCTCGGGGAGTGCCACGCAGATGCGTGAGCATTAAAGTCCCCGAGGACGAACACTGGACGAGCTGCGTGCGAAGAGACTAAGCGCTGCAGCTCGTCCAGTAAAGTGTCGAAACGACTGAGGGGCCATCTCGGTGGCGCGTACACGCCCACCACCAGACAATCCGCCCAGTCGACCGCCACGAACCCGTGGCCGCGCGCAACGAGCGCTATCGGCCGGATCCGTGACGGGACCGACTGGGCGACCACCACGGAGTCGTCCAGATCCCCAGCCCAGGACGGGCGCTGGAGAACCCGGTACGGCTCCGCAGCGACGACCAACTCAACCATGCCACCGCAGAGACCCTGAACCATTAGGTCCTGTGCTGCGATGGCATGGTTGAGATTGGTCTGGATGATGTGACCGTGAGGAGGCGTGAACTTTAAGCCGTGTCCATGGCCTCCCCCCGGCCAACATCATCCATAAGAGCGGGATTTTCGGCCGCTCTTCCTCGTCCCCAGTGTCCATAAGACTCGTACATCCCACGGTGGAGGATGATGCGGCCGCACCACCCCCGCTGGATCCTCCCACGTTGGAGGGTGATGCGGTCGCACCACCCCCGCCGGAACATCCCGCGATGGAGGGTGATGCGGACGCACACCCCCGCCGGAACCTCCCGCGATGGAGGGTGATGCGGATGCACCACCCCCACTGGAACGTCCCACGTTGGAGGGTGGTGCAACTACACCACCCCCTTTATGGACACTGGGGTTTTTGATCTTCTTCTCGATGATCTTTCCTCCCTTCTGCGCAGCCGACGACGGCTGTGCCCTCTTGCCGCTTCGGCGGGCCTTAGGCGGGGAGCACGACTTGCTCCCCGTTCTATGGTCCGCGGACCGCCCTGCCTCTTTACAGACAAGGCAGACAGGGGCGGCCGCGGTACAATGGCCCGCCTGGTGGCCGGTCTCACCGCACCTGTAACACAGGTGAGACCGATCCACCTTCGCAGTGCACCGCTGCTGAACGTGACCCATCTCCCAGCAGCGGTAGCACTGCTCCGGGCGGGGTTTCAAAACCATAACGCGGGCATCAGCCCACCCCACCCGGATGCGGCCGGCAGCGACCACTTTCTTGGCCGCTGCCAGGGGGCACTGCACCCAAAGGGTGCCGAGCCCTCTAGGTGAAGACCGTATAAGGCCCGTCTTCACCTCTTCTACCCGACACCCTCCGGTGCCGGCTATAACCTCGGCCACCTCAGATGAGGTGACCGAGTCGTCCAGGCCGATCACCCTCAGGTCTTGTTTTTTGACCGGCCTGGCCACCGTTACGCCGTCGCCGGCTAACGCCTCCTTTAATTTTTCCGCCAAGGCCGCAGCCTTGGCCTCCTTCTCAGGACCGGCGATTTCTAAAAGTAGTCCGCCGGTCCTGGACTTTTTGGGGCGGACACTGTCCACCCCAACATCTGCCAACTTCACTCTCTGCCTGGCAGCTACCATGACGTCTCTGTACGACGCCTTGCTGCCAGGCAGGAGAGTCAATGCCACTGCCGCGGTTCGCGGCAGCCGCCCCAACCTCGGTTTCACCTCCATCTTCTTCTGCACTTGGACCTTTGGTGGCGGGGCTGGGGCAGACAGGGCTTTTTTGGCAGCCCTTGCTGCCTTTCTACCCACCACCTGGGCCCAAGTACCTTCCTTCGCGGCAGCAGGCGCAGAAGATGATTGTGCAGGCGCCGATGCTACCGCTGCGTTCTTTCTCGCCTCCTGGCGTGCCAGTTGGAGTCGCTTTTCAGCCCCAGATAGTGCATTTTGAGCATCAGATGATGCCTTGCCATGAATGGCACTGGAGGGTACCTTTGCAGCGCCTTCCTTCCTCTTCTTCTTTTCCTTCTTGTTAGAAGTCTTCCCCACGGTGGCCTGTTGAGCTGCACCATCCGAAGGGAAGACATTCTGCTTCGTCAGTGGTAGGAGCTTCTTAACGAAGTCCTCCATCTTCCTATTTATCAGGTCCGCCACCTGTTGCATCGTGGCGGGCACTGTTTCTTCACGTGGTGTCGGGACACCTTTGTGTGGGGACGCACATCCCACTTTCGTCACAGGCGGGGCCGGTGTCGACCCCGCGCGGCTCGCGATCTCAAGGTCCGCCATTCTTGCTGCTGGCGGACTTGGAGATCGTTTCTCCAAAATACTCAGTCTACATTGCAGGCGCTTATTTTCGGCCTGCAATGCCTCCAGTTGTGCTTTTAATGCACAAATATCGCTGTCCGGCGATGGTACTGCCGGACGCTCCACTCTAAGGGATAGCTCCATAGCTACCGCTCTCAGGCACCTGGCGCCAACTCTTAAGTCACGTTGTATCGTGCCCTTCAGATTCTTTGACTTGGCTGCGGCCAATTCGACCTTGTCTGCCTCCTCCAAGGCCCACGCACCCAAGTCCGCCAGAGGCTTTTTTCTTGCTTCCGCGAGAAAATCTTCCATTTCTGGCACAGGCCTCGCGGATTTCCCCGGTGGTGGTGGGGCGCCTGTACCAGAATGGATCTCATCCTCTAAATCGATGAGTTCGGCCTCTCTTTTAGCCTCTACGTAGGCCCTCTTAGCTTCCGCCAGGCCTACGTATTCCCCGGTAGTAGGGGGTCTCCCTCGCTTTTTTGATTTTGGACACGGCCGCTGGTACAGTACCGTGGATCGTACCGACCCAACGGACGTGTCAGAGTCATAGGACGCGTCCCCTGACTCCAAAGCCGCGTCACCCTTACGTGCAATCAACACGTTGCCCGAAGTATCTGGTCTCGGACCAGCGACCCGTCGGACCCTACTGGGTCCCGCCTTCTCCTCGTTACCCCCCTTTATCCCCGGTTTTTTAAATATTGAAAACTCCATATTCGTCCCACGAGTATGGTCGGAAGGGATGTCACCCCTGGCAGAGCCGCCATGCCAGGGGAAGGCTGATACACCCGGGGGGCGCCAGTATCCCCGGGGTTGGTCGCTAGAGACCGATGCACCCACCGGCCACGCCCAGCCGCGAGGACTGGGCGTGCCCCATCGCCGCGTACCGCAGCTTGAGGCTAGGGACTTTTTATAGAGGTTTATCCCCTCGCGGGCCGGCCAATGAAGGCAAGCCCCCCGCTCCGGTGAGACATGACCACCGGTTTTACGGTATTACGACAGGGGCAACACCACCCCTGCCGAGCTATGGGATCCCGGGGACGCAACCCCCCGTACCACGACCAGAACTGGCCGTGGCCCCTGGGATGGGGACCGCTTCAACCGATTTCACCCCTCAACTCTGGGCCTTACCGGCAAGGGAGGCCCTGCCAGGATCCGAAGATCCCACCGGCATCGCCCCAGAGCATCACCGAGGCTACTAAGTCTCCACGATCCCCGAAAAGCCAGAGCCCCGTTAGCCACCGGAAAATTCCGGTGCCCAGGTTCCACCACGAGGAGGTGGGGATGGCACATGTTGTCGCAAACAGCGACAACTTTAGAACCCAACCTAACCTAACCTAACCTAACCTAACCTAACCTAACCTAACCTAACCTAACCTAACCTAACCTAACCTAACCTAACCTAACCTAACCTAACCTAACCTAACCTTTTTTTTTTTTTTTTTTAACGTGGGGAAATCCTCATGGATCCCCCGGAGCTGGGGAACTCCGGGGGTATGCCGGACTCTTACCGGCTAAAACCCCACGGTGACCGTCCTCGGCGCTGCGGGGAGGGGACCGGGAACTCTGGACGAACGCGTCCGGTCCCCTCCCGCGCCGGGGCCCTCCGTGGTGACTGGGAGGACCCCCTTCCCGGGGGGAGTGTGGTCGACGATACACACTCCACCATCCGAGGAATGAGCGATGGCTGGGTCACGCAGCCACCGCTCCCGTCCCGGGGGACGCGTGCAATGGTCGGCACATTCCCCCAAATGTGCCGACCGCGCCCCCCGGACGACGCCCGTGCAAATACGTGGGGCACGACCAAAGGGTCCACCCCGCACGGGCGTCGTCGACGCCTCGGGCCAGGCTTGGCCCGGTGCGACTGGGTGCCCCGGGTGCGTCAAACCCGATACCACGAGCCGACAAATGCCGAGTCGTGGCCCCTGAGGCGAAACGGCCACCATCGTGGCCCGTGGGCGCGGCGAAGGTGGCGAAGTCCCTCCCCCCGAAGGGTTCTTAGGAGTGACTTCCACCCGAGGGTGGAAGCCCCCCCCGTGAGGAGGAACGGGGCAAACGTCTACGACGCCGACCCCGTAGGCAGCGTCGAGCGGGCAGAGATTGCTCCCTAACCCGCTCGGCGGCCTCCTTCGCGACCATGACCTCCTCGCAAAAGGAGATCATGGCCTGCCAGACGCTCCCGCGACCAAGCATCCCCGAGAGAATGCTCGGCAACGAGAGGTCCGGACACACCTCCGCCGCTAATACCCGACGCGGCACCTCCCAGGCTGGACACTCCTGGAGAGTGTGCCGCGCCGAGTCCTCCGCGGCGCCACAATGGTGGCACCGCGCGGTCGCCTCGCGTCCGATTCGGCACAGGTACTGACCGAAACAACCATGTCCGGTCAGCACCTGTGTGGCTCGGAATGTGAGCCGCCCGTTGCTACGACCCACCCATCTATCCAGGATGGGTAGGATCGCCCCGACGGTCCAATGGCCTCCGTGACGAGACAGGTCGTCTCGCCACTTTGACATGGTGGACCGCCGGGCCTGGAGCCTCAACTCGTCCCGACTTGTCGTCTCCCCTGGCGGGGTGGAGTCCTGACGCTCGAGACGTAGACGCCTATAAACGTAGGCATCTTCGAGCGCCAGGAACTCCAGAGGTGGTAAACCCGCCAGGGTGGTGGCCGCCTCGTAGGACACCGTACGGTACCCCCTTATGACGCGAATAGCTGCGCGTCTCCATTCCCGTCGGAGGAGATTGACGCACCTCCGATTAGCTGACAACGCGTCAGCCCAAACAGGGGCACCGTACAGTGCCACGCTCTTGATAACTCCACAATAGAGGCGGCGCACCCGCTCGTCCGGGCCGCCAAGGTTGGGCATGATGCGACTCAAATGAGTCGTTAACTTACCCAACCTGGCGGCCAAACGGACGAAGTGCGGGACGAAACTCCAGGAGCCGTCCAGGTAGACACCAAGATATTTAATATCTTGGGCCACCTGGACGTCGGACGACCCTATCCTCACCAGACACGGAGCTGGAGTGCCCCTCTTGCGAGGACGGAAACAAACTATTTCCGTCTTCTGAGGGGACAACTCCAGCCCCATGCCCCGAATCCGCGAGGCGATGGCCGCAACTGCGACCTCCGCTCGACGGATGGTCCTCCCCAAGTCCCTGCCGGTGGCTAACACCATGGTGTCGTCGGCGTAACACGTTAAGTGTACGCCAGCCGGCAGGGAGACCCGCAGAGCCGCGTCGTACCCCAGGTTCCACAACAAGGGGCCCAATACGGACCCCTGGGGTACGCCACGGGTGATGTCTCGCCTAACAGACCCACCGCGGCCACCGTAAACGATGGCCCTGTCCCGGAGGTAATCTCCGACCACCATCCGCAGGTAGAGGGGCACCTCGTGACGTTCGAGGGCCCCGCGGATGGCCGCCCAGGAGAGGGAGTTAAATGCGTTCTGAATATCCAGGGATACCGCAAGAGCAACCCCTCCCCTAGACGTGACCGAGTCCGAGAGGGACTTGACGCGCGAGATCGCGTCTATGGTCGATCGTCCCTCCCGGAAGCCGAACTGACACTCGGCCAGGTCGGGTCCTACGCGAGACAGGTGCTGGACGAGGCGACGTTGAACGATGCGTTCGAAGAGCTTCCCGACCTCGTCCAGCAACACGATGGGCCTGTAGGCGGAGGGCGACTCCGCGGGCCTGTTGTCCTTCTTGAGGAGGACCATCCGTCCGCACTTCCACCGAAGTGGAATCGTCCCCGTCTGGAGGCAGGCATTAAATAGCCTGCACAGACGGGGACCGAGGACGCTCAGTGCCATGACCCAGGCGCGGCCAGGTATGCCGTCAGGGCCGGGGGCGGTGTTGCGTTCCCCCATGCGTCTGACGGCACAGGCCAGCTCCTCCCCGGACACCTCCAGCTCCTGTGACCATGAGACATGGTCGGTGGCGTGAGCGGGGGCCGACACCTCCCCAGATGGGAATAAAGTGCCGACCACCCGCTCCAGGAGCGGAGGGTCCATCGTCTCCGTGAGTGGAGGCGCCCATGGACGTAGCTTGTCCATCACAAGCTTGTAGGGGCGCCCCCATGGATCCTCACGGAGCTTAGAGAGGAGTCCGTCCCAGGCCTGAGCCTTGGCACTCCTGATGGCCAGCTGCAGCTGCTTCGTAAGCGTACGATATTCAGCGTACAGCTGTGCCGTTCTCGCCGCGTCGGTTGAGCGTCGACGCCTCGCCCGGGTGTACTGGCGGCGTGCGACCCCGCAATCAGCGCGGAGACGCTGTATCGCGTCGCTCCACCAGTACACCGGGCGGCGGGGCGGATTGGCGCGGACACGCGGCATCGCCACGTCGCAAATAGATGACATAACGTCCGCGAACCAATCCGCCTCCGCGTTAACCTCCACTGGCCCAGCCGGAACGCCCGGCCAGGCCACCGCGAGAACGGCCGCCATCAGGGCGTCCTCATCCATGCCCCTCAGGGCCCACCTCTTCTGGTGGTGGGCTGATGGGCGGGTCGGGGGAGGCGTGGAGACCTCTATGCGTATATACGCGTGATCAGAGAGAGTCTCCACGTCGTCGACCCTCCACCCCGACACACGACGCGCGGCCAGGGCATTTGCGAAAGATAAGTCCACGATACTTTCGCCCTGGAACCGCACGCACGTGCTGGCTGAGCCCCGGTTTAGCAACCTGAGACTCAAGCCAGCCGCCCAGTCCAACACCGAGTGACCCCTCTGGTCCGTCCTCGGGGAGTGCCACGCAGATGCGTGAGCATTAAAGTCCCCGAGGACGAACACTGGACGAGCTGCGTGCGAAGAGACTAAGCGCTGCAGCTCGTCCAGTAAAGTGTCGAAACGACTGAGGGGCCATCTCGGTGGCGCGTACACGCCCACCACCAGACAATCCGCCCAGTCGACCGCCACGAACCCGTGGCCGCGCGCAACGAGCGCAATCGGCCGGATTCGTGACGGGACCGACTGGGCGACCACCACGGAGTCGTCCAGGTCCCCAGCCCAGGACGGGCGCTGGAGAACCCGGTACGGCTCCGCAGCGACGACCAACTCAACCATGCCACCGCAGAGACCTTGAACCATTAGGTCTTGTGCTGCGATGGCATGGTTGAGATTGGTCTGGATGATGTGACCGTGAGGAGGCGTGAACTTTAAGCCGTGTCCATGGCCTCCCCCCGGCCAACATCATCCATAAGAGCGGGATTTTCGGCCCGCTCTTCCTCGTCCCCAGTGTCCATAAATCTCGAACATCCCACGGTGGAGGATGATGCGGCCGCACCACCCCCGCTGGATCCTCCCACGTTGGAGGGTGATGCGGTCGCACCACCCCCGCCCGAACATCCCGCGATGGAGGGTGATGCGGACGCACCACCCCCGCTGGAACATCCCGCGATGGAGGGTGATGCGGTTGCACCACCCCCGCTGGAACCTCCCACGTTGGAGGGTGGTGCAACTACACCACCCCCTTTATGGACACTGGGGACCTTGGTCCTCTTCTCTCCCGTTCCAACTCCCTTCCGCTCAGCCGACGACGGCTGTGCCCCCTTGCCGCTTCGGCGGGCCTTAGGCGGGGAGCACGACTTGCCCCCCGTCCTATGGTCCGCGGACCGCCCTGCCTCTTTACAAACAAGGCACACTGGGGCGGCCGCGGTGCAAAGGCCCGCCTGGTGGCCGGTCTCACCACACCTGTAACACAGGTGAGACCGATCCACCTTCGCAGTGCACCGCTGCTGGACGTGACCCAGCTCCCAGCAGCGGTAGCACTGCTCCGGGCGGGGTTTCAGCACCATAACGCGGGCATCTGCCCACCCCACCCGGATGCGGCCGGCAGCAACCACTTTCTTGGCCGCTGCCAGGGGGCACTGCACCCAAAGGGTGCCGAGCCCTCTAGGTGAAGACCGTATGATGCCCGTCTTCACCTCCTCCACCCGGCACCCTCCGGTGCCGGCAATAGCCTCGGCCACCTCAGATGAGGTGACCGAATCGTCCAGGCCGAGCACGCGGAGATCCGCCCTCTTGCTCGGCCTGGACACTGCAACGCCGTCGTCGGCCAGCGCCTGCCTCAGCCTCTCAGCCAAGGCCGTAGCCTTGGCTTCCTTCTCTGGACCGGCGATTTCTAATAACAGGCCACCGGTCCTAGCCTTTTTGGGGCGGACGCTCTCCACCCCCACATCTGCTAACTTCACCCTCTGCCTGGCAGCTACCATGACGTCCCTGTATGTGGACTTACTGCCAGGCAGGAGGGTTAGCGCCACCGCCGCTGTTCTCGGTATTCGGCCCAACCTTGGCCTTTCCTCATCCTTCTTCGGCTTCTGGGCCTTAGGTGGTGGGATAGGGGCCGCTTGGGCCTTTTTGGCCGCCCTTGCGGCCTTTCTGCCCACCACCTGGGCCCAGGTGCCTTCCTTTGCGGCACCAGGTGCGGAAGTACTTGGGGCTGGTGCCGCTATTGCCGGGCTCCTCGAAACCTGGCGAGCCATCTCTAGCCTTCTGGCTGCCCCAGATGGAGCTTGCTTGTCATTCGAGGATGACTTCGCTTTTGTGGCGCATGAGGATGCCTCACTGCCTACATCCTTCGCCTTCTTCTTCTTTTTAGTTGAAGTTTTGTTCTCGGTGATCTTCTTTAACTCGCCTTGCGAGGGCAAGTCGTCACTCTTCTTCGATTGAAGGATTTCCTTCCGGAAATCCCCCATCATCTTGAGGATAAGGTCCGCCACCTGATTTAAGGTGACGGGCCCTGTCGCATCCCTAGGTGCCTGGGCACCATTGTCTGGGGGTGTGTTCCTCAGCACCTTCCTTGTCGGGGCCGGTGCTGGTCCCGAGCGGCTCTCGATCTCCAAGTCCGCCATCATAACTGCTGGCGGGCTTGGAGATCGTCTCTCCAAAGCTTTCAGCCTCAACTGCAGGCGCTTGTTCTCAGCCTGCAGGGCTTCTATCTGCTCTCTTAGCGAAGCAATATTATCGTCAGGCGGTGTTGCTGCCTGACGATCCACCCTCTGGGCCAACTCTATCGCCGCTGCCCTCAGGCTCCTGGCCCCTACTCTTAGGTCACGCTGGATAGTGCCTTTCAAGTTCTTGGACTTGGCAGCGGCCAATTCCACCCTATCCGCCTCCTCCAAGGCCCACGCTCCTAGATCTGCTAGGGGCTTGTTCTTCGCTTCTTGGAGGAAATCCTCCATTTCTGGAACGGGCTTTGATGACTTGCCCGGTGGAGGTGGCACTCCAGAGCCGTGGTGGATTTCTACCTCCAAATCCACCAACTCGGCCTCACGTTTTGCCTCCACGTAGGCTCTTTTGGCCTCCGCGAGGCCTACATAGTCCCCGGTTGTTGGGGGCCTTCCACGCTTTTTCGATAACGGACACGGTCGTTGAATCGAAAAATTGGATCGGACCGATCCGACCGACGTGTCCGAGTCGTATGACGCATCACCCGACTCTTCCACGGCGCCTTTGCCTTGTGTCCTGCCTCCAGAGGCAGAAACTACATAGTCGGAGACAATAATTGGTCTCGACTTGCCGACCATTCGGACCCTACTTGGTCCCGCCTTCTCTTCGTGCTCCCTTCCATTCACAGGTTTTTTGAAAAAATTATTACATTCCATACTGATCCCACGAGTGTGGTCGGAAAAGAAGTCACCCCTGGCAGAGCCGCCATGCCAGGGGAAGGCTAATACACCCGGGGGGCGCCAGTATCCCCGGGGTTGGTCGCTAGAGACCGATGCACCCACCGGCCACGCCCAGCCGCGAGGACTGGGCGTGCCCCCTCGCCGCGTACCGCAGCTTGAGGCTAGGGACTTTTTATAGAGGTTTATCCCCTCGCGGGCCGGCCAATGAAGGCAAGCCCCCCGCTCCGGTGAGACATGACCACCGGTTTTACGGTATTACGACAGGGGCAACACCACCCCTGCCGAGCTATGGGATCCCGGGGACGCAACCCCCCGTACCACGACCAGAACTGGCCGTGGCCCCTGGGATGGGGACCGCTTCAACCGATTTCACCCCTCAACTCTGGGCCTTACCGGCAAGGGAGGCCCTGCCAGGATCCGAAGATCCCACCGGCATCGCCCCAGAGCATCACCGAGGCTACTAAGTCTCCACGATCCCCGAAAAGCCAGAGCCCCGTTAGCCACCGGAAAATTCCGGTGCCCAGGTTCCACCACGAGGAGGTGGGGATGGCACGTGTTGTCGCAAACAGCGACAACTTTAGAACCCAACCTAACCTAACCTTTTTTTTTTTTTTTTTTTTAACGTGGGGAAATCCTCATGGATCCCCCGGAGCTGGGGAACTCCGGGGGTATGCCGGACTCTTACCGGCTAAAACCCCACGGTGACCGTCCTCGGCGCTGCGGGGAGGGGACCGGGAACTCTGGACGAACGCGTCCGGTCCCCTCCCGCGCCGGGGCCCTCCGTGGTGACTGGGAGGACCCCCTTCCCGGAGGGGAGTGTGGTCGACGATACACACTCCCCCATCCGAGGAATGAGCGATGGCTGGGTCACTCAGCCACCGCTCCCGTCCCGGGGGACGCGTGCAATGGCCGGCACATTTCCCCAAATGTGCCGACCGCGCCCCCCGGACGACGCCCGTGCAAATACGTGGGGCACGACCAAACGGTCCACCCCGCACGGGCGTCGTCGACGCCTCGGGCCAGGCTTGGCCCGGTTGACTGGGTGCCCCGGGTGCGTCAGACCCGATACCACGACCCGACAAATGCCGAGTCGTGGCCCCTGAGGCGTAACGGCCACCATCGTGGCCCGCAGGCGCGGCGAAGGTGGCGAAGTCCCTCCCCCCGAAGGGTTCTTAGAAGTGACTTCCACCCGAGGGTGGAAGCCCCCCCCGTGAGGAGGAACGGGGCAAACGTCTACGACGCCGACCCCGTAGGCAGCGTCGAGCGGGCAGAGATTGCTCCCTAACCCGCTCGGCGGCCTCCTTCGCGACCATGACCTCCTCGCAAAAGGAGATCATGGCCTGCCAGACGCTCCCGCGACCAAGCATCCCCGAAAGAATGCTCGGCAACGAGAGGTCCGGACACACCTCCGCCGCTAACACCCGACGCGGCACCTCCCAGGCTGGACACTCCTGGAGAGTGTGCCGCGCCGAGTCCTCCGCGGCGCCACAATGGTGGCACCGCGCGGTCGCCTCGCGTCCGATTCGGCACAGGTACTGACCGAAACAACCATGTCCGGTCAGCACCTGTGTGGCTCGGAATGTGAGCCGTCCGTTGCTACGGCCTACCCATCTATCTAGGATGGGCAGAACCGCCCCGACGGTCCAATGGTCGCTGTGACGGGACAACTCGTCCCGCCACTTTAACATTGTGGACCGCCGGGCCTGGAGCCTCAACTCGTCCCGACTTGTCGTCTCCCCTGGCGGGGTGGAGTCCTGACGCTCGAGACGAAGACGCCTGTAAACGTAGGCGTCTTCGAGCGCCAGGAGCTCCAAAGGTGGTAAACCCGCCAGGGTGGTGGCCGCCTCGTAGGACACCGTACGGTACCCCCTTATGACGCGAATGGCAGCGCGTCGCCACTCCCGTCGGAGAAGTGTGACGCTTCTCCGACTCGCTGACAATGCGTCAGCCCAAACAGGGGCACCGTACAGTGCCACGCTCTTGATGACACCACAATAGAGGCGGCGCACCCGCTCGTCCGGGCCGCCAAGGTTGGGCATGATGCGACTCAAATGAGTCGTTAACTTACCCAACCTGGCGGCCAAACGGACGAAGTGCGGGACGAAACTCCAGGAGCCGTCCAGGTAGACACCAAGATATTTGATATCCTGGGCCACCTGGACGTCGGACGACCCGATCCTCACCAGACATGGAGCTGAAGTGCCCCTCTTACGAGGACGGAAACAAACTATCTCCGTCTTCTGAGGGGACAACTCCAGCCCCATGCCCCGAATCCGCGAGGCGATGGCCGCAACCGCGACCTCCGCTCGACGGATGGTCCTCCCCAAGTCCCTGCCGGTGGCTAACACCATGGTGTCGTCGGCGTAACATGTTAGATGTACGCCGACCGGCAGGGAGACCCGCAGAGCCGCGTCGCACCCCAGATTCCACAACAAGGGGCCCAATACGGACCCCTGGGGTACGCCACGGGTGATGTCTCGCCTAACAGACCCATCGCGGCCACCGTAAACGATGGCCCTGTCCCGGAGGTAATCTCCGACCACCATCCGCAGGTAGAGGGGCACCTCGTGACGTTCGAGGGCCCCGCGGATGGCCGCCCAGGAGAGGGAGTTAAATGCGTTTTGGATATCTAAAGATATAGCAAGAGCAATCCCCCCCCTAGACGTGGCCGAGTCCGAGAGGGACTTGACTCGCGAAATCGCGTCGATGGTGGAACGTCCCTCCCGGAAGCCGAACTGGCACTCGGCCAGGTCGGGTCCTACGCGAGACAGGTGCTGGACGAGGCGACGCTGTACGATGCGCTCGAAGAGCTTACCGACCTCGTCCAGCAACACGATGGGCCTGTAGGCGGAGGGCGACTCCGCAGGCCTGTTGTCCTTCTTGAGGAGGACCATCCGTCCGCATTTCCACCGAAGTGGAATCGTCCCCGTCTGGAGGCAGGCGTTAAAAAGCCTGCACAGACGGGGACCGAGGACGCTGAGTGCCATGACCCAGGCGCGGCCAGGTATGCCGTCAGGGCCGGGGGCGGTGTTACGTTCCCCCATGCGTCTGACGGCATAGGCCAGCTCCTCCCCGGACACCTCCAGCTCCTGTGACCATGAGACATGGTCGATGGTGTGAGCGGGGGCCGACACCTCCCCAGAAGGGAACAGGGTGCCGACCACCCGCTCCAGGAGCGGAGGGTCCATCGTCTCCGTGAGTGGAGGCGCCCATGGACGTAACTTGTCCATGACAAGTTTGTAGGGGCGCCCCCATGGATCCTCACGGAGCTTCGAGAGGAGTCCGTCCCAGGCCTGAGCCTTGGCACTCCTGATGGCCAGCTGCAGCTGTTTCGTAAGCGTACGATATTCAGCATACAGCTGTGCCGTTCTCGCCGCGTCGGTTGAGCGTCGACGCCTCGCCCGGGTGTACTGGCGGCGTGCGACCCCGCAAACAGTGCGGAGACGCTGAATCTCGTCGCTCCACCAGTACACCGGGCGGCGGGGCGGATTGGCGCGGACACGTGGCATCGCCACGTCGCAGATAGATGACATAACGTCCGCGAACCAATCCGCCTCCGCATTAACCTCCACTGGCCCAGCCGGAAGGCCCGGCCAGGCCACTGCGAGAACGGCCGCCATCAGGGCGTCCTCATCCATGCCCCTCAGGGCCCACCTCTTCTGGTGGTGGGCTGATGGGCGGGTCGGGGGAGGCGTGGAGACCTCTATGCGTATGTACGCATGGTCTGAGAGGGTCTCCACGTCGTCGACCCTCCACCCCGACACACGACGCGCGGCCAGGGCGTTTGCGAAAGATATATCCACGATACTTTCGCCCTGGTACCGCACGCACGTGCTGGCTGAGCCCCGGTTTAGCAACCTGAGACTCAAGCCAGCCGCCCAGTCCAACACCGAGTGACCCCTCTGGTCCGTCCTCGGGGAGTGCCACGCAGATGCGTGAGCATTAAAGTCCCCGAGGACGAACACTGGACGAGCTGCGTGCGAAGAGACTAAGCGCTGCAGCTCGTCCAGTAAAGTGTCGAAACGACTGAGGGGCCATCTCGGAGGCGCGTACACGCCCACCACCAGACAATCCGCCCAGTCGACCGCCACGAACCCGTGGCCGCGCGCAACGAGCGCTATCGGCCGGATCCGTGACGGGACCGACTGGGCGACCACCACGGAGTCGTCCAGGTCCCCAGCCCAGGACGGGCGCTGGAGAACCCGGTACGGCTCCGCAGCGACGACCAACTCAACCATGCCACCGCAGAGACCTTGAACCATTAGGTCTTGTGCTGCGATGGCATGGTTGAGATTGGTCTGGATGATGTGACCGTGAGGAGGCGTGAACTTTAAGCCGTGTCCATGGCCTCCCCCCGGCCAACATCATCCATTAGAGCGGGATTTTCGGCCCGCTCTTCCTCGTCCCCAGTGTCCATATTCGCTGAAAATCCCACGCTGGAGGGTGATGCAGCCGCACCACCCCCGCTGGATCCTCCCACGTTGGAGGGTGATGCGGTCGCACCACCCCCGCCGGAACATCCCGCGATGGAGGGTGATGCGGACGCACCACCCCCGCTGGAACCTCCCGCGTTGGAGGGTGATGCGGATGCACCACCCCCGCTGGAACGTCCCACGTTGGAGGGTGGTGCAGCCTCACCACCCCCTTTATGGACACTGGGGATCTTCTTCTTCTTCTCTAGCGCCTTATCTCCCTTCTTCACGGCCGACGACGGCTGTGCCCCCTTGCCGCTTCGGCGGGCCTTAGGCGGGGAGCATGACATGCCCCCCGTTCTGTGGTCCGCGGGCCGCCCTGCCTCTTTACAGATGAGGCAGACTGGGGCGGCCGCGGTGCAAAGGCCCGCCTGGTGGCCGGTCTCACCACACCTGTAACACAGGTGAGACCGATCCACCTTCGCAGTGCACCGCTGCTGGACATGACCCAGCTCCCAGCAGCGGTAGCACTGCTCCGGGCGGGGTTTTAAAACCATAACGCGGGCATCAGCCCACCCCACCCGGATGCGGCCGGCAGCGACCACTTTCTTGGCCGCTGCCAGGGGGCACTGCACCCAAAGGGTGCCGAGCCCTCTTGGTGAAGACCGTATAAGGCCCGTCTTCACCTCTTCTACTCGACACCCTCCGGTGCCGGCTATGACCTCGGCCACCTCAGATGAGGTGACCGAGTCGTCCAGGCCGATCACACGCAGGTCTTGCTTCTTGATCGGCCTGGCCACCGTCACGCCGTCGCCGGCCAGTGCCTCCTTCAACTTCTCCGCCAAGGCGGTTGCCTTGACCTCCTTCTCAGGACCGGCGATCTCCAGCAGGAGACCGCCGGTCCTGGACTTCTTGGGGCGGACTGCCTCCACCCCAACGTCAGATAGCCTGACCCTCTGCCTGGCAGCCACCATGATATCACGGTAGGTGGCTTTGCTGCCAGGCAGAAGGGTCAGCGCGACTGCCGCCGTTCGTGGCAGTCGCCCAAGCTTCGGCCTGTCATCCTTTTTGGCCGCCTGGGCCTTAGGTGGCGGAACAGGGGCGGATTGGGCCTTTTTTGCTACCCTAGCCGCCTTTCTGCCCACCACCTGGGCCCAGGTATTCTCCTTTGCGGCACCAGGCACAGTGGTAGATGGCACTGGTGCCGCTGCTGCGCTCTTCTGCGCCTCCTGGCGCGCCAATAATAAACGTCTGGCCGCCCCGGATAGAACACTCTTGTCCTTTGAAGATGAGGAATTAGAATGAGGCGGCCTTTGATTAGGAGTCTCAGTTTTCTTATTCTCCTTCTTCTTCTCTGGCTTAATCTGCTTCTTCTTGTCCACGGTGGCCTGTATAACAGTACCACTCGATGGCAAGATATTCCTCCCCATTACAGAAAGGAGCTCTCTGCGAAACTCCTCCATCTTCTTATTAACTAATTCCGCCACCTGGTCAATTGTGGCGGGCGGAGCCTCCTCCTTGTTTGCCGGAGCACTTTTCACCAACGTGCTCCTAATATCCTTCTTATGCGTAGCCGGTGCTGGCTCCGCGCGGCTCTCGGTCTCCATGTCCACCGTCATTGCTGCTGGCGGGCTTGGAGGTCGCCTTTCCAACATAGAGAGGCGGCATTGCAGGCGTTTATTCTGTGCCTGCAATGCCTCAATTTCAGCTTCTAACAGCGAAATATCCCTAGCTGGCTTTTGAGCTGCCGGTCGCTCCACTCTTATGGACAGCTCCATGGCTGCCGCCCTCAAAATCCTTGCAGCAACCCTGAGATCGCGCTGGATTGTGCCTTTTAGATTTTTAGACTTGGCCGCGGCCAACTCTATTTTATCCGTTTCCTCGAGCGCCCAAGCGCCGAGGTCAGCCAACGGCTTATTTCTTGCCAGCTGGACAAACTCGTCCATTTCCGGCACTGGGTTAGCTGACTTGCCTGGGGGTGGTGGAACCCCTGTGCCCTGGTGGATCTCGAGCTCGAGATCCACTAATTCGGCCTGCCTTTGCGCCTCTATGTAGGCCTTTTTCGCCTCAGCAAGGCCTACATATTCCCCTGTTGTTGGGGGTCTTCCTCTTTTCTTCGACTTCGGACACGGCCGTTCGATAGAGAAGGTGGACAGTATCGAACCAACGGACGTGTCCGAATCGTATGAGGCGTCGTTCGATTCAACATCGGCGCCTCTCACACGTGCAGGAAGCACTTTGTCTGAGACTATAGCATGTCTCAGACCTCCGACCTTTCGGACCCCAGAGGTCCCCGCCACCTCGTCAATCCCCCCATTCCCCGGTTTTTTAAAATATGAATCATCCATAACGATCCCACGAGAGTGGTCGGAATATAGGTCGCCCCTGGCAGAGCCGCCATGCCAGGGGAAGGCTAATACACCCGGGGGGCGCCAGTATCCCCGGGGTTGGTCGCTAGAGACCGATGCACCCACCGGCCACGCCCAGCCGCGAGGACTGGGCGTGCCCCTTCGCCGCGTACCGCAGCTTGAGGCTAGGGACTTTTTATAGAGGTTTATCCCCTCGCGGGCCGGCCAATGAAGGCAAGCCCCCCGCTCCGGTGAGACATGACCACCGGTTTTACGGTATTACGACAGGGGCAACACCACCCCTGCCGAGCTATGGGATCCCGGGGACGCAACCCCCCGTACCACGACCAGAACTGGCCGTGGCCCCTGGGATGGGGACCGCTTCAACCGATTTCACCCCTCAACTCTGGGCCTTACCGGCAAGGGAGGCCCTGCCAGGATCCGAAGATCCCACCGGCATCGCCCCAGAGCATCACCGAGGCTACTAAGTCTCCACGATCCCCGAAAAGCCAGAGCCCCGTTAGCCACCGGAAAATTCCGGTGCCCAGGTTCCACCACGAGGAGGTGGGGATGGCACATGTTGTCGCAAACAGCGACAGCTTTAGAACCCCCCACGAACCTAACCTTTTTTTTTTTTTTTTTTTTTTTTTTTTAACGTGGGGAAATCCTCATGGATCCCCCGGAGCTGGGGAACTCCGGGGGTATGCCGGACTCTTACCGGCTAAAACCCCACGGTGACCGTCCTCGGCGCTGCGGGGAGGGGACCGGGAACTCTGGACGAACGCGTCCGGTCCCCTCCCGCGCCGGGGCCCTCCATGGTGACTGGGAGGACCCCCTTCCCGGAGGGGAGTGTGGTCGACGATACACACTCCCCCATCCGAGGAATGAGCGATGGCTGGGTCACGCAGCCACCGCTCCCGTCCCGGGGGACGCGTGCAATGATCGGTACGACTCCCCAATCGTACCGACCACGCCCCCCGGACGACGCCCGTGCAAATACGTGGGGCACGACCAAACGGTCCACCCCGCACGGGCGTCGTCGACGCCTCGGGCCAGGCTTGGCCCGGTTGACTGGGTGCCCCGGGTGCGTCAGACCCGATACCACGACCCGACAAATGCCGAGTCGTGGCCCCTGAGGCTGACCGGCCACCATCGTGGCCCGCAGGCGCGGCGAAGGTGGCGAAGTCCCTCCCCCCGAAGGGTTCTTAGAAGTGACTTCCACCCGAAGGTGGAAGCCCCCCCCGTGAGGAGGAACGGGGCAAACGTCAACGACGCCGACCCCGTAGGCAGCGTCGAGCGGGCAGAGATTGCTCCCTAACCCGCTCGGCGGCCTCCTTCGCGACCATGACCTCCTCGCAAAAGGAGATCATGGCCTGCCAGACGCTCCCGCGACCAAGCATCCCCGAAAGAATGCTCGGCAACGAGAGGTCCGGACACACCTCCGCCGCTAACACCCGACGCGGCACCTCCCAGGCTGGACACTCCTGGAGAGTGTGCCGCGCCGAGTCCTCCGCGGCGCCACAATGGTGGCACCGCGCGGTCGCCTCGCGTCCGATTCGGCACAGGTACTGACCGAAACAACCATGTCCGGTCAGCACCTGTGTGGCTCGGAATGTGAGCCGCCCGTTGCTACGACCCACCCATCTATCCAGGATGGGTAGGATCGCCCCGACGGTCCAATGGCCTCCGTGACGAGATAGGTCGTCTCGCCACTTTGACATGGTGGACCGCCGGGCCTGGAGCCTCAACTCGTCCCGACTTGTCGTCTCCCCTGGCGGGGTGGAGTCCTGACGCTCGAGACGAAGACGCCTATAAACGTAGGCGTCTTCGAGCGCCAGGAGCTCCAATGGTGGTAAACCCGCCAGGGTGGTGGCCGCCTCGTAGGACACCGTACGGTACCCCCTTATGACGCGAATGGCAGCGCGTCGCCACTCCCGTCGGAGGAGAGTCTGACTCCTCCGACTCGCTGACAATGCGTCAGCCCAAACAGGGGCACCGTACAGTGCTACGCTCTTAATTACCCCACAATAGAGGCGGCGCACCCGATCGTCCGGGCCGCCAAGGTTGGGCATGATGCGACTCAAATGAGTCGTTAACTTACCCAACCTGGCGGCCAAACGGACGAAGTGCGGGACGAAACTCCAGGAGCCGTCCAGGTAGACACCAAGATATTTGATATCCTGGGCCACCTGGACGTCGGACGACCCGATCCTCACCAGACACGGAGCTGAAGTGCCCCTCTTACGAGGACGGAAACAAACTATCTCCGTCTTCTGAGGGGACAACTCCAGCCCCATGCCCCGAATCCGCGAGGCGATGGCCGCAACCGCGACCTCCGCTCGACGGATGGTCCTCCCCAGGTCCCTGCCGGTGGCTAACACCATGGTGTCGTCGGCGTAGCAGGTGAGATGTACGCCTACCGGCAGGGAGACCCGCAGAGCCGCGTCGTACCCCAGGTTCCACAACAAGGGGCCCAATACGGACCCCTGGGGTACGCCACGGGTGATGTCTCGCCGTACAAACCCATCGCGGCCACCGTAAACGATGGCCCTGTCCCGGAGGTAATCTCCGACCACCATCCGCAGGTAGGGGGGCACCTCGTGACGTTCGAGGGCCCCGCGGATGGCCGCCCACGAGAGGGAGTTAAAGGCGTTCTTGATGTCTAACGATATCGCCAGAGCAACTCCCCCCCGGGACGTAGCCGAGTCCGAGAGGGACTTGACGCGTGAAATTGCGTCGATAGTCGACCGTTCCTCCCGGAAGCCGAACTGGCACTCGGCCAGGTCGGGTCCTACACGGGACAGGTGCTGGACGAGGCGACGTTGAACGATACGCTCGAAGAGCTTACCGACATCGTCCAGCAACACGATGGGCCTGTAGGCGGAGGGCGACTCCGCGGGCCTGTTGTCCTTCTTGAGGAGGACCATCCGTCCGCATTTCCACCGTAGTGGAATCGTCCCCGTCTGGAGGCAGGCGTTGAATAGCCTGCACAGACGGGGACCGAGGACGCTCAGTGCCATGACCCAGGCGCGGCCTGGTATGCCGTCAGGGCCGGGGGCGGTGTTACGTTCCCCCATGCGTCTGACGGCATAGGCCAGCTCCTCCCCGGACACCTCCAACTCCTGTGACCATGAGACATGGTCGGTGGTGTGAGCGGGGGCCGACACCTCCCCAGAAGGGAACAGGGTGCCGACCACCCGCTCCAGGAGCGGAGGGTCCATCGTCTCCGTGAGTGGAGGCGCCCATGGACGTAGCTTGTCCATCACGAGCTTGTAGGGGCGCCCCCATGGATCCTCACGGAGCTTAGAGAGGAGTCCGTCCCAGGCCTGAGCCTTGGCACTCCTGATGGCCAGCTGCAGCTGCTTCGTAAGCGTACGATAATCAGCGTACAGCTGTGCCGTTCTCGCCGCGTCGGATGAACGTCGACGCCTCGCCCGGGTGTACTGGCGGCGTGCGACCCCGCAAACACTGCGGAGACGCTGGATCTCGTCGCTCCACCAGTACACCGGGCGGCGGGGCGGATTGGCGCGGACACGCGGCATCGCCACGTCGCAAATAGATGACATAGCGTCCGCGAACCAATCCGCCTCCGCGTTAACCTCCACTGGCCCAGCCGGAACGCCCGGCCAGGCCACTGCGAGAACGGCCGCCATCAGGGCGTCCTCATCCATGCCCCTGAGGGCCCACCTCTTCTGGTGGTGGGCTGATGGGCGGGTCGGGGGAGGCGTGGAGACCTCTATGCGTATATACGCGTGGTCAGAGAGAGTCTCCACGTCGTCGACCCTCCACCCCGACACACGACGCGCGGCCAGGGCATTTGCGAAAGATAAGTCCACGATACTTTCGCCCTGGTACCGCACGCACGTGCTGGCCGAGCCCCGGTTTAATAACCGGAGACTCAGGCCAGCCGCCCAGTCCAACACCGAGTGACCCCTCTGGTCCGTCCTCGGGGAGTGCCACGCAGATGCGTGAGCATTAAAGTCCCCGAGGACGAACACTGGACGAGCTGCGTGCGAAGAGACTAAGCGCTGCAGCTCGTCCAGTAAAGTGTCGAAACGACTGAGGGGCCATCTCGGAGGCGCGTACACGCCCACCACCAGACAATCCGCCCAGTCGACCGCCACGAACCCGTGGCCGCGCGCAACGAGCGCTATCGGCCGGATCCGTGACGGGACCGACTGGACGACCACCACGGAGTCGTCCAGGTCCCCAGCCCAGGACGGGCGCTGGAGAACCCGGTACGGCTCCGCAGCGACGACCAACTCAACCATGCCACCGCAGAGACCCTGAACCATTAGGTCCTGTGCTGCGATGGCATGGTTGAGATTGGTCTGGATGATGTGACCGTGAGGAGGCGTGAACTTTAAGCCGTGTCCATGGCCTCCCCCCGGCCAACATCATCCATAAGAGCGGGATTTTCGGCCCGCTCTTCCTCGTCCCCAGTGTCCATAAGACTCGAAACTCCCGCGGTGGAGGATGATGCGGCCGCACCACCCCCGCTGGATCCTCCCACGTTGGAGGGTGATGCGGTCGCACCACCCCCGCCGGAACATCCCGCGATGGAGGGTGATGCGGACGCACCACCCCCGCCGGAACATCCCACGGTGGAGGGTGATGCAGATGCACCACCCCCGCTGGAACCTCCCACGTTGGAGGGTGGTGCAACTACACCACCCCCTTTATGGACACTGGGGACCTTGGTCTGCTTGTCTCCTTTTCCAACCCCCTTATACGCAGCCGACGACGGCTGTGCCCCCTTGCCGCTTCGGCGGGCCTTAGGCGGGGAGCATGACTTGCTCCCCGTCCTATGTTCCGCGGACCGCCCTGCCTCTTTACAAACAAGGCAGACTGGGGCGGCCGCGGTGCAAAGGCCCGCCTGGTGGCCGGTCTCACCACACCTGTAACACAGGTGAGACCGATCCACCTTCGCAGTGCACCGCTGCTGGACATGACCCAGCTCCCAGCAGCGGTAGCACTGCTCCGGGCGGGGTTTTAAAACCATAACGCGGGCATCTGCCCACCCCACCCGGATGCGGCCGGCAGCGACAACTTTTTTGGCCGCTGCCAGGGGGCACTGCACCCAAAGGGTGCCGAGCCCTCTTGGTGAAGACCGGATCAACCCGGTCTTCACCTCTTCTACTCGACACCCTCCGGTGCCGGCTATGACCTCGGCCACCTCAGATGAGGTGACCGAGTCGTCCAGGCCGATCACCCGCAGGTCTTGTTTTTTGATCGGCCTGACCACCGTTACGCCGTCGCCGGCTAACGCCTCCTTCAATTTTGCCGCCAAGGCCGCAGCCTTGGCATCCTTCTCAGGACCGGCGATCTCCAACAGGAGACCGCCGGTCCTCGACTTCTTGGGGCGGACTGCCTCCACCCCAACGTCAGACAGCTTGACCCTCTGCCTGGCAGCCACCATGATGTCACGATAGGTGGCTTTGCTGCCAGGCAGAAGGGTCAGTGCGACTGCCGCAGTGCGTGGCAGCCGCCCAAGTTTAGGTTTTTCCTCCCTTTTAGCCACCTGGGCCTTAGGTGGCGGAGCAGGGGCCGATTGGGCCTTTTTGGCTGCCCTTGCAGCCTTTCTGCCCACCACCTGGGCCCAGGTACCTTCCTTTCCGGCACCAGTCGCACCAGTTGGTGGTGCTTGTGCCGTTGCAGCGCTCTTTCTTACCTCCTGCCGCACCATCTCGATCCTTCTTGCTGCCCCAGATGGGGCATTCTTGATGTTAGATGGTGTCGGCAGGGTAGCATTGGTCGAAACCGAGCCATTGCCCCCTTTCTTCTTCTTCTTCTCTCCTATAGTTGTGGTAGGTTTTGCGACAGGGTTCTGAGGCACAGGATCACGTAGCTGCAAAACCTCCCTTTTCCTCTCTTGAAGGAGTTCCTCCCGGAACTCTTCCATCTTCCTGCTAATCAGGTCCGCCACTTGGTGGAATATGGCGGACCCAATAGCCTCCTCGGATGCCGGAACACCCCGTTGCGGGGACGCCCTCCCCACATTCTTCACTGGCGAGGCCGGTGCTGGCCTCGCGCGGCTCACGTTCCCCGGGTCGGCCATCACGGTTGTAGACAGGCCCGGAGATTGCCTTTCCAGATCTGTCAGCCTCACCTGTAGGCGCTGATTTTCAGCCTGCAGGGCTTCTATTTGCTGCCTAAGAGCAGCAAACGTACTGTCAGGCGGTGATGCTGCCTGACGGTCTACCCTCTGGGACAGCTCTATCGCAGCTGCCCTCAGACTCCTGGCCCCAACCCTAAGGTCCCGTTGTATCGTCCCCTTAAGGTTCTTCGACTTGGCCGCGGCCAATTCAACCTTATCTGCCTCCTCCAAGGCCCACGCACCCAAGTCCGCCAGAGGCTTTTTTCTTGCTTCCGCGAGAAAATCTTCCATTTCTGGCACAGGCTTCGCGGATTTCCCCGGTGGTGGTGGGACGCCTGTACCAGCATGGATCTCATCCTCCAAATCGATGAGCTCCGCCTCTCTTTTAGCCTCTACGTAGGCCCTCTTAGCTTCCGCCAGGCCTACGTATTCCCCAGTAGTAGGGGGCCTCCCTCGCTTCTTTGACTTTGGACACGGCCGCTGGTACGGTACGGTGGATCGTACCGACCCAACGGACGTGTCAGAATCATATGACGCGTCCCCTGACTCAAAAGCCGCGTCACCATTACGTGCAATCAGCACGTTGCCCGAAGTATCTGATTTCGGACCAGCGACCCATCGGACCCTGCTGGGTCCCGCCTTCTCCTCGTTAACACCCCTTATCATCGGTTTTTTAAAGGTTGAAAAATTAAACTCCATATTCGTCCCACGAGTATGGTCGGAAGGGATGTCACCCCTGGCAGAGCCGCCATGCCAGGGGAAGGCTACTACACCCGGGGGGCGCCAGTATCCCCGGGGTTGGTCGCTAGAGACCGATGCACCCACCGGCCACGCCCAGCCGCGAGGACTGGGCGTGCCCCCTCGCCGCGTACCGCAGCTTGAGGCTAGGGACTTTTTATAGAGGTTTATCCCCTCGCGGGCCGGCCAATGAAGGCAAGCCCCCCGCTCCGGTGAGACATGACCACCGGTTTTACGGTGTTACGACAGGGGCAACACCACCCCTGCCGAGCTATGGGATCCCGGGGACGCAACCCCCCGTACCACGACCAGAACTGGCCGTGGCCCCTGGGATAAACCTAACCTAACCTAACCTAACCTAACCTAACCTAACCTAACCTAACCTAACCTAACCTAACCTAACCTAACCTAACCTAACCTAACCTAACCTTTTTTTTTTTTTTTTTTTTTTTTTTTTTTTTTTTTTTTTTTTTTTTTTTTTTTTTTTTTTTTGCGTCCCTCCACCTGTCCTCTCTACACCATCCCGGAACCGGCTGTACGCCATTACATCAGGATGGTGCCCCGGTCTCGCTGCCCCGGGAGACGAGTTTCATAATTTTAATATTTCACCGTGCATCTTATCCAGAGTACTTAGTTAAATTAAGTAATTATAACGTTATTGACTTAGTTTTATTAATTTTTTAGTAGCTTTGATCGATTTCCTCGCGTTATTTATTCAGCAAGTTCCTGTTTTATCGGCTGCAGATGTTGTATATATCCTCTTGAACTTCCGGTGTTAGGTGGTCATTACGTTGACAGCTTGGTGTGCCTCTCCGTTTCTTTATTATCATACGTTTTAAAGTCTAGAATTTCTTGAATTATCGTAGTCGATAACCTGCTTATCGGCAGCTGGGTGATTCACTGTCGGTTGGCTTACCGACCGTAGATTTGACCATCAGACTTTATCGACTACTGGAATTCGTGCTGTTATCGACTATTTTAGTGAAGAGTATATGTAAATCCTAACAGATGGCGTAGTTTTTTATGTTATTACTTTATTTCTTTAATTTAGCCTGTTTTTAGGTGTTTAATTGTACAAATTGCGCATATTATTAGTTTATTACTATTGCTAGTCATATTTGGTTGATAGTTAGTGTCGATTTTACCTTTGTTCGCTCTTAATTAAGTTAACGTGGGCATTGCTGTCATATTATTACAATACGCTCCGATTGCATAAGATTCTAAGTAATTTTGCCTGTTTTGGCCGAAATTCAAGGGGCTTTTGTTATTATTGATGTCTTAAACTCTTTATCAATGCGAGCCGTTCAAATTATTTGAGTTGTTCGATTATTATTATCTCCGATCAAGACACTAAAGTTATGTTGGTTAATTGTATCAGTTATTACGATACGAAGTTACCTGTTATAATATTTAGTTATAATTTAATTACTTTACGCTACTTAATTACGGATTTTCTTTCTTTTCTGTGTTGTATCGATCGTTAATTTGATATAATTACTATAATTACTTAACTATTGTTTGTTTAAAGCTTCGTGGACTTATACCATACGAGTTTAGTTGTAATTTTATGTGATTTACGCTCTTACTTGTGTATTTAGTAGATTAGTGTAATCTATACTATTTCTATTGTTAATTATCATACAATGCGTCATTTCTCGTGATGTATTCATAATTTAATTGTTTATATCATAGGTCGGGACAAGATTACCAACCTCCGCCCATTCCTGCTATATATTTCTTTTACAAACTAAGTAGTTTATCCTATCACGCACTTGTGTGTATGTTAGAGGAAAATTCTCTCTCTTTTTTTTTTTTTTTTTTTTTTTTTTTTTTTTAAGTTTTTTGAAAAAATTTTCTTCCACCATACTTCGTCAGTCGACTTATTTTTTGCGTCTACGTCGATCTAGCCTATACAGATTTTAGATTTTTTTTACTTTCATATAAAAGTTACTTGTTCATATTTGTTCACTACTCGCGATTTGTTCTAACCCGTCACTATGTTTTGAAATGTCCTCCTTTTTTTGCGTGACTCGCTCCGGTTGGACCCGACAGGCGCCCGCCACATCTTGTTGATGTTTTGGCGGGCGCGTGTCCTTGGTCCAGCCGGAGCGAGTCTTTGCGCCACCGTAATTGGGGAATGTTTATTAATACAACAATCCCCGTGCCAATTACGGAGGCGCGTTAACCTAACCTAACCTAACCTAACCTAACCTAACCTAACCTAACCTAACCTAACCTAACCTGACCTCGGCGC